>NW_007258841.1:498383-522279 GCF_000164805.1 Carlito syrichta
CCGCCCGGGCTGGCGGCCCACGGGGCCCTCGCGGGTGGGGGACTGCGCCCCGAAGCCGCGCGGCCGTGGGAAGCCGCACCCATCTGCACGCAGGTCGACCGAGAGCAGCGGCGTCCCCCCAAGATGCTCCCGTGTTCACACCTGACGCGGCTTTTTCTCATTGCCAAAGCTAGCAGCGCCCAGGACGATAGGGCCCCCCAGCTTTGCATCTTGCTCTTTGTGATTTGCCAGTGTCGCCTATTTGTGTCTCTCTGCTGATCTCCTTAATTCCAGTGATGCAGAGTGTGGCTTTGGGCAAGCGTCTTCGCCTCCCTGCGTCTGTCTTCTCCTCTGGGAAAGGGGAGGCATAAAGGAGACTGCCTCACAGGGCTGCGGGAGGGTTTGAGGTGTCAGTGCCTCCGTGAGGCCGGCACACAGGCGCTGGGCTTCAGGAGTTGGCCCGGGTCACCATCAGGACCCAAGGTGGGGAGGGGAGACAAAGGAGCTGGGGGAAATTCACCTCCTGTTCACCCCCAGCATTGGAGCCTCGAAGTCTCCTTCCTCTGGGCTGCCAGGAGAGGCCAGGAGGCCTGGGTGTGCCTGTCCGCCTCCGCCTCCCTCCTGACGGGCCGAGTCTGCTTCTGGCTCCGGGTCCTCGATTCCTCCTCAGTACAATGGGCTTTGCGCCGCCAGCCCCTGCTCTGGTAGCCAGGCTTTCCCCGGAGGGCTGCTGACCATCCCGTGGGGTGGCTACAGGCCCACTGTCCGTGGGAACCAGCTTGATCTGGCACTGATATCTGGCCCCATCTTTACAAGTCTGTCACTTTGGGTCACGACCCCCCACTTCCCCAGAGTCCACTTAGGCAAGAGCGTCCTGAAGGTTAGCTAGGTGCAGCAACCCTGGAGGTGGTCCCTCGGACCTCCCTGCCTCTGGCTGACTCTCTTTGGTATCCACTGCAGCATTCTCCCGGAAGACAAGCTCTCCAGGCTGCCCCAGCCTGTGATCGGGTGTGGCAGGGGCGCTAGAGCCCAGTCACTCCTGTCTGGGGGCTGCTCTGAGGGGTGGTCTTTGTGGGACACTCCCCAGCAGGCTGGGAGAGACCTTCTCAGACCTGCAGCTGCAGCCTCTTCCTGCCCAAACCTCCTTTCTTCCCTCTTCCCACTGTGGACCCTACACCCTGATGAGAAGGTTCTCCCTTCTCCTCCCTCCCCTTTATCCGTCAAAACATCCTCCCCCGATAAATTTCTCAATCCATCTAGACTTCTGCTTCTCAGAGGACCTAAGCCAGCACAATAAATCAATACGGAAAGGACTCGCACACAAAGCCCTCCCCCCAGTACATACTCTTATTGGTATTGCTATTATTATTATTACATATTCCTGCTGTCTGCATTTAGACTGACTGACCTGAGCAACTTTCTGTTCCAGTCTCTGTTCGGAAAAAAACAGACAGAAAACAAACAAACAAACAACCCCCCCATCACTACCACCACCACCACCAACAAAAGAACACACTTCCCCAGAAACAGACATTTCCATCCAAGGATGTGGGGAAGTAGACTGCAAAAGGTAGCTGGGTAGGAGGAGGGGCAACCAGGGAAGGCTTCCTGGGAGAGGTGACATATATGCTGAGTCCTGAAGGATGAATGCAGTTACTCAGGTAACCTAGACAGATGGGAGGATCTATACTCAGATGAGTTAGGCAAATGAAGCACAAACCTATGGTGGGGCTGGGTGGGAAATTTTCTGTGGGGAGAGATTGAGAGTCTGTGGGAAGGGTGACATTTGATATGTTACTGTGGAATCCATAGGAGGGCTGTGTTGCTGAATGGTTAGATGAGGGGGGTCCCCAATTAGTCTGCTCAGCAGAGCCAGGAAGGTCGTGAGTGATGGGGGTGTGGGGAGGAGGGGGTGCAGAGCAAGGAGGGTTATTTCCATCTGCCAGAGGGCCGTTGCTCTCCAATTATAGGCAGTAGTTGCTATAATTGAATATATATATATATATATAGAGAGAGAGAGAGAGAGAGAGAGATAGATAGATAGATAGATAGATAGATAGATAGTTGAAATGCAGGACTAGGGGGCCAGATTTTCTGACTTTTCCAGGAGAACCAGACATTTCAATGTGAAATTTCCCATTTTCTTTATCTGGACTACTCAGAAATAGAAAAGAAGAAGAGGAAGAGGAGGAGGAGGAGGAGGAGAAAGAGAAGGAGTTGTTAAGGAAAAGATAAAGCCAACAACAAACACTGGGCATGTTGAACAAAACACATCCAGGGGCCAAACTGGCCCTTGGAGCCACCAGCTTGAGACCTCTGGGTTGAAGCCTAGATGGCAGAAGAGAGGGCAGACCTAGGTGTCAGATACAACAGGACCTCCCATGGCCAACGGACAGGCAAGCGCTTTACGAGTATTGACAAGGCCTCTGACCACCCAACCTCCCTTGAGTTTGAACTCCCAGCATTTTAGAATTGAGCATCAACTTGACCGCTTTCCTTAAAGTCAGCCCCTCCTGAGACATCCTTGTGCAATGGCCATTACAGTGTATGGTTCAAACAGGAAAGCCCAGAGGGTCCCAAGGTTGCAAACTCTAGGTCTGACCACTTCCCTCCAGCTCCCAGTGTCTCCCAAGGGCAGTAGGACGCGGAGCCTTCTAGAACGACGGGCTTGACTCCCATTTCTCCCTCACTAACATGATGGCTTCTTCCCTTAATCCTTTCTTGGGGCTGCCCCATCTTTTCCAGTTTTCATCATCATTAGGACTGGGGCACACTGACCAACACACTGAAATGAAGCAAATCAAATAAAATATAATGAGACCTGTCGAAGTCCTTTCAAGACAGCCAAAGGGAAGTTCCCCCAAATTAAGGCAGCGCCTGTGAGCAGAGCAGTCAGAAAGAAAACCTTTTAGCTGAAACCAAGAATGTTCCCAGCTGAGGTATTTCATTATAATAATGGTCTATCTTGGTTGGGCAATTTAGGAGAAAGGTTAGCAACTGAATGCAGTTCTAACGCCAGAAAGCTGCAACAGGAGACTGGATATTCTTCAATTGGAGGTAGGGAGTTTGATTCAACACATGGGTCTTTTAGGTTTAGTTTTCTGATTTTGAGGACTATGCATCGCAGATAATCTTTGTTTTCAGACTTCCAAAGGAGACTTGGCTGGTAGACTCTGATAGGAGTCTTTGATTACTTCCAGCTGTCCATTAGTTAATTGCTCAGAGGTGAGGAGCTTACGGGACAGGTTCCCGATGACCCTCAGGACACCCTCCCCCCAGCAGTGGGAGTAAGCCTCCAGGCCCTTGTGAATTCGCAGGACCCTCACAAGTGTGTTGCAGTGAGCAAGGGATCTGCCAACATGGGCCCCAACCATGGTTTTGTGGTTCTGAGGCCTTCATAAGGAGTGATAGGCCTAGAAAATTGGTTGGTTACCATGGAAGAGGGGAGCTTTGATTCATGTATGCACGCAAGAGCTGTTTATTGAAGGCCTACTATGTGTTTTCTGAGGCTGCGGCAGCAGACACAACGGGGATGCTGCCCCTTTGCTGGCAAATAGCCATTCAAGAAACTCTTATTCACATGGTTTGATTCTGCATATGACACATGCAATAAAGTGGGATAGGGTGTGTATTAATTTCCTGTTGCCACTGTGACAAAGTACCATGACCGAGTGGCTTAAAACAACAAGGATTAACCAGGCTCGGTGGCTCAGCCTGTAATCCCGTGCTTTGGGTGGCTGAGGTGGGTGAATTGCCTGAGCCCGCGGGTTCCAGACCCACCTGGGCAACTTGGCGAGACCTCATCTCCACAATAAATCAAAAATTAGCAGGGCGTGGTAGCACGTGCCTGTAGTTCCAGCTACTTGGAAGGCTGAGGCCGAAGGATTGCCGGAGCCCAGCAGGTTGAGGCTGCGGTGGCTGGGAGCGGCCACTGTACGCCAGTCTGGGTGACAGATTGAGACTCCAACTCAAAAAAACAAAAACAAAAACAAAAACAACAAGGATTTACAGTTCTGGAGGCCAGAAGTCCAAAATCAAGATGGCCGCTAGGAAGGCTTATGGGTAGAATCCTTTCTTGCCTCTTCAAGCTTCTGGAGAAATCCTTGGCTGTGTCACTTTATGCCTCTGTTGTCATATGGTATCTTCCCTGTATGCCTTTTTTCCTCTTCTATAAGGACCCCAGCCATATTGGCTCGGGGCCCAGTTTATGACCTCATTTGAACTTGACTCCATATCCAAAGACCCTATTTTCAGATAAGGCCACATTCTTAGTTACTAGGGGTTAGGGTTTCAACTCATCTTTTTTGGGCGACACTATTCAATTCATAATGGCATAATGGGAAAGCTGAAACAGTCTTGTGGTGGTAGATCAGGGGAGTTGTAAGTCTTCTCTGAAAAGCGGAAACTTCAAGAACGTGTAGCAATATGATGTTTGTTTCTGAGGAGTGGAGAAGCATTGTGATTGAGAGGGACTTGGTCAAGCAACTAAGGCGACTGAAGAACCAGAAGATCCCATGATTCCTTCCACATAACTTGTGTCAACAACCTTGTAACTAAAGTCCATCTTTCTCTCAAACCCAAAATGTCAACTGAGTACCTTTTTATTTGTTCTGAAGAAATTCTTCTGCACTAAGCTTTTGTGGGACATTTTACCTGGGCCCCAGGTAGACATTAACACCCAACCAAGGTAAAGAAATTAAAATCCAATGGATAATGGTTTTGGGGTGTCCTGAGTGAGATAATGAAAGAGATGAAGATAAAAGTCAGAGATGAGTCAACTTCAGGGATAAGAGATTAGGCCTTAAAATATAGAGAAATGAGTATGAATTCTACCTTCTAAGCCTGAGCTCACTTGGCCATGAAAGGTAATCTAATGCTGTCCTTTTTTTTTAATCAGCAAAATGAATTACTAATAATCCCTGTGATTCTAGCTTGTCCAGAACAGGGCAGAAGAGAACCAAGTGAGGTGGCTGGCATGTCATAAGTGCCCAGTTGATGGTGATTATTATGAAGACTTGGCTAGTAGAATATGTAAACCAAATAGCAAGATGGGGATAGAAAAGACAGTACAACACAGAGAATGATGAATTGCCCATTGAATTACACAAACAATAGCAGGTATAAGAAAGAGACTGAGCTTGGGAGGAGGGATAAAGTAGATGAGACAGGGCCAGCTGGATTTGGTCACGCAGATGGTGCCCAGGAACAAGAGACAACCAGGTACATGGAGTCATGCACTGAGTGAGTTTGGGGTGTTTTGAAAATAATGAATAGCATGATTTTACCTGAAGCAGATGGTCCACTTGAGAAGTAAAATCCTGGCCGATGGATTTTAAAAGGAGTTTGGGGCTTGTAGTGGTTTTAAGACATGCCCACAAATTCTCTGTTACTCCTTTTAGCAAGAGATGGATACTAATTCCCTCTCCTTGAATGTAGGTGATCTTGGTGATTTGCAGTGGAAATGATGCTATGTGACTTCCGAGGCTAGTTTGTACAGTTGTAAGGAGATGCAACTTCTACCTGGTCCTTCCTCTGGGGTCATTCACCTTTGAAGCTTTGAGCCACGCTGATGGAGGGAACACACGGGAAGGATCTCAGCGAACTGAGATCTCCAAGGAGCATGAGCTGTTTCAGTCTCAGTGGTTCAGGTCTCCCCAGTCCAGGTGCCACACATGTAAGTCCAGAAGCCTTCAAGATGACTTTAGAACCTGCCACCATCTGACTGCAACCACATGAGAGTTCCAAGTACCATTCACCCTGCTGAGCCCAGTTGATTCCCAGAACCAGAAGAGATGAGAATAATACACAATAGCAGCTGTTTCCCATCAGGACATGGAGGATGGTGTGCTATGCAACAATAGATAACCAGAGCAGGACTGAGCTCTGAAAGTCAGCTTAAAGGGTGTGGATTTTCAACTGTAGCCAGTGGGAGCCATGGGAGGTATTTGAACTGTGAGTAAGAATGATCAAAGCGATGCTTTAGGAATATTCATCTGGATGCTTCCACCAGGTGAGAATAGAGTAAGGAGAGATAGAAGTAAGACATCTATTAAGAGAATTGTTAGGGAGTTGAATTCCTTGCCTGTTTTCTTCCCGCTGACTACCCTGGGATCCTTTCCTGGGAGTTGACAGTGTGGCCAGGCCAGGGCTTTTGGCTGCAAGTGGAACCCTGCCTACAGCCCGGAAGGGAGTGTCAGAATTGTCCGAGGACAGATGACAAACAGAAGATCCTGATGGAGCCACGGCTGTGGGGTAACGTTGTGTGAGGTCCCTAGGCCTATCTGTACCTCTCTTCCAGCTGCCAGGTCTGGGGGCGTGGGCATGAGTCGTATCTTAAGTGAGTTTAAGATTAGGAGGTAAATCTTGGTGAAATCTCATGTGTGTAATTTAGCACATGAGTCACCTGGTCGAGCAGTCACATGAAATTTACAGCCTGGGGTGGCAGTTAGTGCAATTAAGCAGCCTGAGTTGCTTAGGAGTCTAAGACACCTCCATTCCTAGATGAGTTAGCACATCAATTGGGGGAAAAGACCCTCACAGGTCACCCCCAGGTTGGATTCCTTGGGGGCAATTAGATGTCCATGACCCTTTCCAATGATGTAGAGTCATTTTGGGGAGTCCCTGATGACGAGGGGCTCTGGTGTCTTACACTTATCTCTCAAAAGCTTCAGCAATCAGCAGAAGCTGATTAAAGACATTGACCAGGACAGTGATTTATCTAAGCATGGTTCAGTTCTACCTGCATTAGATCCATCTGGGGCATGTTGTCTAAATGCAGAACCCAAGGCACCACCCCAGACCTGTGGCTGTCAGGGTGGCTGGGAATTTGGCCCGGGAATGGTCTTTTTTTTTTTTTTTTGGAATTGGAGTCTCACTCTGTGGCCCAGGCTGGAGTGCAGTGGTATGCTCACGGCCACCCCAGCGTCGACCTGCTTGGCTCCGGCGCTCCTTCCACCTCAGCCTTCCAAGTAGCCGGAGCTACAGTTGCGCGCTACCATGCCTGGCTAATTCTTTTTGATTTATCGTAGAGATGAGGTCTTACCAAGTTGTCTGGGCTGTTCTCTAACCCATGGGCTCAGGCCATCCCTTTACCTTGGCCTCCCAAAGTGCTGGAATTACAGGCTGAGCCGCTGAGCCAGGCCAGGGAATGGCATTTTTAACTAGCACGTGAGAGCTTGCTCTGAAGCTTGAGAAACCTGGTTAAGTATTTTAGAGGAAAGTTCTTTTTGGGTTTCTATACTAGTTTGCACATCAAGAGAGTGGGTAAAAAAAAAAGTTTTAATTACAAAATTAACACATGCTCACTGTACCCAATTAAGAAAACCTGGTTTGCTTTTAATAAGTAATTAAAGACAAAACATTCATAGAATGATTCATGAGGAAAGACTCACTAGAGTGTCTTCTTACCAATTACATCGTTGGGTGGTAATTTATAGCTAGGTTAGCTAAGGGAGTGAGAGGGGAGAACATTTCTAGCTTGTTCTAAGCAGCCAGTCACCAGGCCAAGCATGAGAACTACAGTTTGAACAGTTTGAAACCTTGTCAAACCTCCTGGGATGTGCCAGGCTGGAATGGCAAAGCTGTAATTGAATGGGTGGGAAACAAAACAAAACAAAACACCTGCCTGGAGTGTTTTGGGTTATAGCCAGAATCTCAGCAGATTCATTCATTTAACAATATGAAGTACCCACTATGCACCAAGCATGTCCAGGACACTGGAGATATAGTAGTGACTAGGTCAGGCAATTCCCTCCAATTCTGGGTTCTGGTGGGGTGAAGTGTCCACAAGGATTTTGACCTGGCCCAGGAAAGTAGGTCATGAGAAGGAAGGAGGCTGGGCGTGGTGGCTCACACCTGTAATCCCAGCACTTTGGGAGGCTGAGGCATGGAGATTGCTTGAGCTTAGAATTTCGAGACCAGCCTGGGCAACAAAGTGACACCTCATCTCTGGGGAAAAAAATTGCCAGGCATGGTAACACATGCCTGTAGTCCCAGCTACTTGGGAGCTGAGGTAAAAGGATTGCCTGAGCCCAGGTGGTTGAGGCTGAGGTGAGCCATGATACTGCCACTGCACTCCAGCCTGGGCAACAGAGTGAGACCCCAGCTCAAAAACAAACACCACACACACACACACACACACACACACACACACACACACACACACACACAAAAGGAAGGAAAGTCACAGTTACTCACCTTTTCAAGAAAAGTTTCCACTAAGAAGGACTTTTTTTTCTGCCTTGGACAAAAGATGTTCTCATGAAATGTCACTACAGGGATTTGAGGATCTCATGTACTTCGTGAAAGAGAGTCAGTAGAGGATGACCCAGGGGCTAAATTTGGATCACTGCCTATTTGTTTAGAACACAACAATCCTCATTCATTCATTTACATGTTGTCCAGGACTGCTTTGGGGCTAGGAAAACATTGTTGGGGCAAATACCTTCTGGTCTGCAAAGTCATAAATATTTACTGCTAGCCCTTTCTAAAAAAAAAAAAGTTTGCCGAGCCTGCAGCAGAAAGTGCCCTATGCCTCAGACATGGAGGCTTCTAGGTAGTCCATACGATTGGGCAAGAGAGTGAACTGTCTGCTCATGCTGGTGCTCTGGAGCTTAGGAAGAGGGAGTACCTCTGTTCTGCCTCTGCACCCTGGTACACATCTCCCTTGCTGGGTACACTCTCTGGACAGAAGACAGCTCCTTCAAAGGGCACACACCCATTCTGCACTGTGGACTTCCCTTCAGGCCCCCGAGTGCTGTCTGGGAGTCTTACCTTAATCCACCCACAAACCCTGGGTGGGAATTTAAGCCTTGTTTGGTTTTTCATCCCCGTGCTGCAGATCTGCAGATAACAGGAAAGGACAGCTGTCCTTGGGGCCTGGGTTGATAGAAATCAGGCTGAAGTTTGTTTGGGAAGGCCCAAAGTAGGGCCATAAACTGTCTTGACAAGACTTCCATGCCGGTTACTGGTTGGATTCTTCCTTATCCTCCATCTGCCAGGGTTCCTCTTTGTTGGGGGCTGTAATTACAGGTAGCAGGGATGCTAAGAGGCCTTAATCCCCAGGTTTAATGGCTGGATTTATGCTCCTAGGTGCTTTTGCTCTTTTATTCTCCAGTGAATTGGCTAGCTGCACAAGAAGTCCAAATCCTTGGTGTATTCTGCCTCCTGAGAGGTTAGTGATGCTTTATGAAGGCTTCCAGTTTCCACGGGGACAATGGAATCACCCCAGAGCTGACTTTCCAACAGTTTCCCAAGCTCATGACTTAAAGGGCTCTAACCAAGGGCATGGATGGGGAACGGGCCGGGCAGACCATGGGCAGAGGTTGAAACCCCACCTCTACCCTTGGAAATTGGCTCGACCTGGGCAAGGACAAAGACTCTTTAAACCTCGGTTTTCTCACCTGTAAAGCAACCCAATAAGATACCTGAGAGGATTGTGTCCGATGCCACATGCTGCCAGCCCCATTGTAGGTGCTCAACCAAAGGAGTTCTTTCCCTCATGCACTATTCTATTCTGGAACCTTCCATGGCTCACTTCTACTGGCCTGCTCAAACCTAACAGGAGATGGAGCCAGTGGAGAATGGAGAGAGCTAAGTTTCAGGCAGCAAGGACAGTAAGTACAAAGGCCCATGGAGACACGAGGTGGCCAGCAAGGGAGAGGGGGATAGGAATTTGGGGCAGACCAAGTCAGCAGGGGTTGTATAAAAAAGTTTGAATCTGATGAAAGAAAAAGTGGAAGCACTAAGCAGGGGGCCATTTGATCTTGCAACTGTTTAAGATTATGGCTCTGGAAGCTGTGAAGAGATTCCTGGCATCCTTCTTGAAAGGGCTTGGTGGATGCCTTTGTCCTAGTGACCTTCCTCGGTGCCTGAGTTTCCAGAGGCATCATGGGCCTGAAAGGGTTGGGGGAAAGCCTGTTCCCATTGAGAGCTCCCAAGGCCAAGTTGAGAGCCTGGGATCCTTGCCTGGTGCCGAATAAAAGCTCTGTTATTCTGCAGGAAAGAAAGGCGTTGGTCACAGGTGGTGTTGTCTTGTCCATGTCCTTCCTGCTGCTTGCAATTGTCAGGGGCTGCTTCAGCCCAAGGAGAAGGACTCACACAGTATGGGCAGTGATTAAATACCACACTGTGTTCTCTGACGGCTTTGGAGTCAGAGGACCTGCCTTGAATTGTGGCTCTGCCGGCTTCAGTGGGAGGCCTCTCTGAGTCTTGATTTCTTTATCTGTAAAATGGGAATAACCATAGCACCGACTTTATCGCATGGATCTGAGCATTGACAGGTACTGTAAGTAATATAGTCATAGTCATTCAACAGCTGGGATGTGTGGCTATAATTTTTTTTTTTTGAGTTGGAATCTCACTCTGTCGCCCAGACTGGAGTGCGGTGGCCAGGAACACCGCAGCCTCGATCTGCTGGGCTCCGGCGATCCTTACACCTCAACCTTCCAAGTAGCTGGAACTACAGGAGTGCACTACCATGCCCGGCTAATTTTTTGATTTATTGTAGAGATGAGGTCTTGCCAAGTTGCCCAGGCGGGTCTTGAGCCCGTGGGCTCAGGCAATCCACTCACCTCAGCCTCCCAAAGGTGCGGGATTACAGGCTGAGCCACCGAGCCCAGCTTGGCTATAATTTTTATTAGCTCCAAGGCTACCGACCCTCCCCCCAATTTTTTCTTTTGAGAAATTTGAAAAATAAAATATGAAGAGAATGATAGTCCCTGATAATCCCAACATCCAGAATTTTAAGAAGTGTTAATACAGATAGACTTGAATGTTGATGGGTAAAGTCTCATGGGCTTTGAAAGGCTGGGCAGTGACAGCAGAGAAGCTCAGATTTAATTCTTAGCTAGACTGAATTTGGGGCCTCTGCTTCCTAGCTTCCTTGCTGTGTGACTTTGGGCACGCCACATCACTCCTCTGAACCTATTTCTTCATCTTTAAGATGGCAGTACCCGCTTCGGACGAGTGGTAATTGATATTCATAATGAACACCATGGAAATTAAGTTTAAAATAACTGAGTGTTCTCCACATTTTATTCTAACTCCTTGAAAAATAGGCATGCACTCTCGGTAGCTAAGCTGACAGGACAGCATGCTACATACTTCCACACAAGGTTTAGTAGGCCGGGGAGCCCCCAACTGAGACATCACAGGTTTTGATTGCTGCAGACTTGGCGCCTTGGTTCCGATGTGAAGGCTCGGAGTTTTCTGTTTGACACCCAATCCTCCTTGAAAACTGGGACATGGTTGATCCCTGCAGAAAGGGAAAGGCCCTTTGCTCTGAGTCACGGGGCGGTGGGGACGTCGGCATTGTCCCCTGGAGCCGCAGGACCTGGGAGAGGAACTCCTCCCTGGCTCAGCGCCTGGACCACTGCCCGGGAGGATGTGTCAGCTCAGGGACCCAGGCCTGACCCGGGAGGGGCTCCCGTCTTCAGTCCTGGTGCCAAGTAAGGTCTACTGCGGCCACCCACAGGCCCTAGGCTGGCTCACCAGGGAAGGTATTCCTTCTGGTCTCCCTGAGCTACCCTCACTTTCCCCATCCATTCACAGAGAAGTTTTGGAGGAGCAAAACCAGATCATGCCACTCACCCACTTTCAACCTTCCAGTGGCTTCTGTGGACCCTGGAGTGAAAGCCAAACTCTTCCATGGTTCCTGCGGTATGAGCCCACATGGTACAGTGGTCCAGGCCTTCCAGGGTTCCTCTTTCACACCTCTGTCTAGCCCCGTGGTTCTCATGAGAAGGGTGATTTTGTTTCCTAGGGGACAATCTGGCCATATTTAGTTGCCACAAATTGAGGGAGGGGGAAGTGCTACAGACATCTAATGAGTAGAGGCCAGGGGTGCTGCTAAGCATCCCACAATGCACAGGACAGCTCCCCAACACGGAATTCTCCACTCCAAAAAGTCAACCATGTAAAGTTGAGAAAGTGGTGATGTCACCTCTTCCAGGAAGCCCTCCCTGAACTTCCTGAGGGATGTAGAGACATTCCTCAGCTCTCACACACTCTATGCATTTCCACTGCAGCTGTCACCTCTCTGTATGGTCCTTGGATCCCAGAAGAAAACCCCAGATGTCATGATACCCATATCTTCATCTTCTTTCCCCTCTGGCTTGTGACTCACCCTTCCTCCAGAGGCCAGGGACTGTATCTTGTCCACAGTTGGGTCTCCAAGTTCTAGCATGAAAGCTGACACATTGGACATCCAGGAAATATTTGCTGAATAAATGAATGAAACAATAGGCCGAGACTCAAGAAACATAATCTTTTTCCTTGTCCCCATCATATTCCCACTGGGTGTGCTATGAAACTTACTCTTAGCTCTGATTCCTCCACCCAAATCTGCTTGGCAAGTCGTCCCTGTAGCCTGACACTTGTGAAAGAACACGGACTCGTTTGGATGGAAGCGTGCTGAGCTCTGTGTGGGAGAGAAGACCCACTTTCTTGAACTAACATATCATTATTTCCATGTGTTACTATGTTCATATCTGTTAGCCCTCTATGTCTAGGGGAAGACTTGGCTAAAGACTTTGTGCTCCAAATAGAAGAGCAACAGTCTCATGGATTCTAATCTCTTATCTGGGACTTTATTTTGGAAAATTGTGCAGCTAGCTCCACCCTTTCCCCCTAGTCCATGCTAATAGCTTCAACAAAGATCCTCCGGAAGGGGAAGTAAGATTGAGTTCATCCTAGTCAGGAATCCCTCCCTCCACCAGTGGGTGGAGGGGCTTGTGGGCCCCACCCCTCATTCATTCTTGTACCAACAGCTCTCCACACACCCTTGAGAATCACCACATGGGGTCTAAAGCAATGGGAGTTGAGAGAGAGAGAGAGAGAGAGAGAGAGAGAGAGAGAGAGAGAAAATAACACCAACAAAAGATTTGGGGTTTTCCCCTAAGCCAAGGTCCCTCAACCTTGGCACTATTGACATTCAGGGTTGGATCGTTCTTTGTGGTGGAGGCTGTCCAGTGCTTTGTGGGATGTTTATCAGGAACCTTCACTTAAGGGCAGCAATTTGCTGGTATTTGGAGTTAGGTCAGGGGAGGGCTTCGATCAAGATCTTCATCTGGGTCAGTCACGTAGGAAATATTACCCCTTGGGATAATAAGATGATCCTGAAGTCTAGACTTAAGTTTTTCACAGCAAGTGACCTTAGGCCAGTCAATAGACCTCTCTAAGTTCTAGTGGCTTGATGGACAAATGAGATACCAATTCATTTTACGGACTCTCATTCACACAGTCAGTCACTTTCATGAATTCACCACCTAAAATCTGGACATTGCACTCCTATGATATGTGTGGCTCCTATGATGATTTAGCATCACTCTACAAAGTCATCTCTCTGACCTCATCTCCCGCTCTGCACCCTCCTGCTCGCTCCTGACTTTTTCCTCCAACACACCGGGCAAACTTCCACCTCAGGACCTTTGCACATGCTGTGCCCTCAGCCTGGAACACTCTTCCCCAGGTATCTGCATGGCTTGCTCCCTTGCAACTGTTAGATCTTGTCTCAAATGTCATCTTCCCAGTGTGTCTTTTCTGGACTACTCTATGCAAACCCCTCACTCCAGTTTTCTCTAGCCTTCTCTCTCGTCCTGTCCTCCTTCCCTGATATATCTTTTCTCCACCTAATTTACTATGTTGTTTTCTTATTTATCTTGTTCATGCTGTATTATCCTGCACCGAAATGAGGATGGTATCTGTTTTTGTTTTGTTCACTACTCTATCTTTAGTGCCTAGAACAGTGCCTGACCTAAAGGCAACATTCAAAAAATAGTTGAATGAGTGGAAACGATTCTTTCTTTTACAGAAACTGAGGTTTGAAAGATGAAAATATTTGTCACAGCAAGTAAAAGGCAGAGCCAAATCTGCCTCTTTGTCTATCTGCTTCATGAGCTAACAGGCCTCGTCCAGGTAACTGATACCCTGTGCCTGGCCAGGGGGAGATGGGACTTAAATGCATAATTACCCATAGGGTGAACTAATTGTGATTTTACTAGAGCCGCTGCCCACACGTGCAGGTGCCTGCAGAGAATTCATGGGGAGCTCATTCAAACACTTAGGATTCTTTTTAAGATCTCTTTATCTTTTTAGCAAATAAAGAGAAAAAAAAAAGCCTCTCTACACAATGGGATCTCTATGTTTCAACAAAAGCCCAAACGAATAAAGGGAAACACATCACCAACAGCGTGTGTTTATCCTCATTGTTTTAATCCTAACCAGTCACGGCATTCTGTTTTTTAAATAGACTTTCTGAAAAACAACAATATCCGCCTGCTACCCACTCCCTCCCTAACTCCTCCAAAACAAAACTGCCATAAATAGGACTTGGGAAGCAGTCCCTCGCTGGTGCCGACTCAAATGGGAGCAGTAGAAAGTTCAGACCGCATTATACAATGGTTCCTGGTGTGTGTGAGTGTGTGTGTGTGTGTGTGTGTGTGCGTGCGCGCACGCTGTGTTGGTGGGGCTGTGGGGGGCAGGGAGTGTGTATACCAGAGTCTTTTCAGTTGCAGAACAAGCCCCGCTCACCTTGTTCTTTGAATGCTCACCAGCACCTAGGAGTGAAATGTGGGATTCTGGCATGGGAAACAGGAGGCTTCAAGGCCGTGATACCAGTAGCTATTGACAGTCGCATAAAAGCTGGCACACGCGGCCTTCCCGCTGAGGGTGTCTGATGCGCCTGTGCCCTGCTTGTCCTTGGAAAACGCATTGTGTGCTGTGAGGTCTCCACGGGTGCCCTGGGCCTGACGTCTCACGGTCAAGCGCCCTCAAGGTGAGCTTCCATGTCAGGCCCTGTTCCAAGCCCTTTTGTGCAGCATGTGGGCTCATGCAGCCCTCGGGACACTCGGAGACAGCGCACATTTCTGCCCCCTTCCTACATATGGAAAGTGTGGGTCAGAGACCAAGTGCCCCATTCAGGCCCAGAGCTAGGAAGCAGCTGGAATTTGCATCCAGAGAGCCGTGTCCATGACATCCTTGCCCTTGTCCTTGGACCTTGCCTGACTCTCATCTTGTGTTTCAGAGGCCTTTCCCCCACCCCCAAAATAATGTCAGCACCCTCCTAATTGAAGTGCTTATCGATTCACTACTTGGGCACTCTGATTTTTGGAAATCCTCATGCTAGCCCTTTGAGTCCTGAGCTAGTCATGTCCAGCCCTATTTTTCAGGCATAGAAAGTGAAAATCTTGGGAAAGTCAAGGAGCTTGGATGGGGTTGCCAGGGAATGGGTAAGGTCGTGAGGAGAACCCCCAAATGCCTAGATTCTGTTCATAAATAAGTAGATTTTCAGCCCTTGCTCTCAAGTTCTTCAACAATTTTATTGCTCTGCTGCCTTCTGCTACTCATAATACCCCTGCTGGCTGGCTTTAGTTTTCTCCCAGTTCAAATTTGTAGTGCGGGGAAGGTTATATTATCCCTCTGTGCCTCAGTTTTCTCATCTGTAAAATAGAGAAGATCATGTTACCTGCTTCAGAGGATCGTTATGAGGACCGAATGAACGCATGTAAGCTGGAGAATAATACCTGGTATGTGAACCATTATTGTTGTTTAGTTGTCGTTATCATTATTTTCTGTTAGAAGTTGTTTCTTCTTCTTCTCCTCCTTCTTTTCCTCCTCCTCATCATCGTCTTCTCCTCCTCCTCCACCTCCTCCTCCTTCCTCTTCTTCAGGAATCAGGATTTATTGAGAGGACAGAAAAGCTCCCAGATGGAAGGGGACCTGAGGGAGTTGCCCAGTTGTTTCTTCTTTTGTCTAACACAAACCTTTTTGTTGAACCAGTAGTCTCTTTTGTCATGTCTGTCTACCCATTTTTACTTTCAGGACCTTCTTGTTTTAAACACCCCAATTCGACCATCTTTTAAGAGCCACCACCTCAGTGAAGACTTCCCTGGTTTCTGTAGGTCTCACAGACTTCTCTCCCCTCTCTGAGTCATTCCAGCCTATGCCAGGCAACTCAGTGCAGGACTCTGCACTGTTATGAGTATGCCCTGTTTCCAGAAGGTCATTGTCTCCTCTTCAACAAAGCACCATACTGCTGTACTATGAGTATGCCCTATTTCTTGAGTAATGATCCTCTTCAGAATCAAGTGCCAATATCTAGACTTTGTCTTCTGTCGACCCAGAGAGCAAAGAAGAGTGCTGAGACTGCTGTTGTGTCCTGGGAAGAGCATTGGTCTTGGCATCAGGCGATGATCTGGCTCGACCAACTACTGCCATTTAACCTCTCAGGGCCTCCTGTCAGGTTTCCTGTCAGTAAATGGAGGGGATAATAATCCCTACCTTTTTAGGTTGGTTTGGAAGCATTCAGTAAGGCCAAGCTCAGTGGCTCAGCCTGTAATCCCAGGACTTTGGAGGCTGAGGTGAGTGGATTTCCTGAGCCTGTGGGTTTGAGACCAGCCCGGACAACTTGGTGAGGTCTTGTCTCTACAATAAATAAAAAATTACCTGGGCGGGGGAGCACACAACTGTAGCACACTTGGAAGGCCGAGGCAGAAGGATCGCTGGAACCCAGCAGGGCGACACTGGGGAGGCCGTGAGCGTGCCACTGCACTCCAGCCTGGACAACAGAGTGAGACTCCAACTCAAAAAAAGAAACACTCAGTAAAAGAACAGAATGAACAAGCAAGAGCCCACAATAGATACTGGATTAGAGCCTTCCTATATTATTAACAATAGCAACTCAATATTGATTAGGCATTTACTGTGTGCTAGCTCTTGTGATAAAAATTTAATGTACATTATGATGATGATGATGATGATGTGATCAGGGCTCACTGCAGCCTCAAGCTCCTGGGCTCAAGCGATCCTTTCACCTCGACCTCTCAGCATGCTGGGATTACAGGCGTGAGTCACTGTACTTGGCCATATTATTTTCTCATTTAAATAATTATTCAAACAATACCAACAGCACAAGCAACAAAAGGAAAAATAGACAAATTGGACTTTATCAAATTAGAACTTTTGTACATCAAAAGTCACCAGCAAGAAGGTGAAATGACAACTCTGGGGATAGAAGAAAATATTTGCAAATCATACATCTGATAAGGGACTGGTATCCACAATATATAAAGATTCATAACTTCAAGAAAAATAACTCAACTAAAAAATGGTCATGTGATCTAAATAGACATTTCTTCAAGAAAATGATACACAAATTGCCAATAAAAATTTTTTAAAAGATGCTTGACATTATTAGTTCTCATGAAAATGCAAATCAAAACAACAAGATACCACTTCACAGCCACCAGGTGGTTAGAATCAAAAGTCAGCAAATAACAAGTGCTGGCAAGGATGTGAAGAAATTGGAACTGCTGGTGGGAATGTAAATTAGTGTGTCCACTTTGGTAGTCTGGCAGTTCCTCAAATAAGTAAACACAAAGTTTAATATAGGACCCAGCAAGTACACACTTAGCTCTGTACCCAAGATACATGAAAACATATGTCCACACAAACCCTGTCTGTGAAGGTTTATAACAATGTTATTCATAATAGCCAAAAGGTACAAGCAACGCAATGTCCACCAACAGATGAATGGTCTATCCCTACCATGAAATATCATTCAGTTGTTAAAAGGAATTAGGCACTGAAACTGGCTAATCACAACATTCTTCTAAGTGGAAGAAGCCAGGAACAAAAGAATATATGATATGATCCCATGCACATGGAATGTGTGAAATAGGAACATTTATACAGATGGAAAATCTATTAGTGGTTAATTAGAACTGGGAAAAGAGTCAAGGGGTTACGGCAGAAGTCGCAGGAGTTATGACAGAGGGCCCCAAGTCCTGGGCCATGGACCAGTTAGTAACCGGACTGCACAATAGAAGGTGCACAGCAGGCTTCATCCATTGCTCTCATTACTGCCTGAGCTCCACCTCCTGTCAGATCAGCACTGAAAAGCCTGCTTTCACTTCCAACATCCTAGCTTTGTGAAGCAGGGTTTTCTGTAGTGACAGCAACCAAAACAAGATTACAGAGTAGACTGGACATAAGCAACACACTTTGGGTGTCACTATCTCCTATCATCCCCAGATGGGACTGTCTAGTTGCTGGAAAACAAGCTCAGGACTCTCACTGACTCTGCATTATAGTGGGTTGTATAATTATTTCATTACACAGAGGATGCCAAAAAATGCATCCACATTTTAAGAAAGGAAAAAAACTATTAAAATTGTAATACTCAGTATTTACTGGAGGCAAAAGAAGAAAACAAGTTACATTTGACTTCTGCAATTACAAGAGGTACTCAGAGTGGTTACCATCAGCATCCAGGCACTTCTGATTATGGTGAACTACTGCAGGACTTGTTGCTGTGTGAGGCCTCCCAGATCTTTCCTTGTGCACGTCACACACAGTACCATGGCACCATGCATTTCAAACTTTTCACAAATGTGTGCAATTGTTAGTGGTTGGAGGTTCTGTTGCATACTCATGCCTTCACTGTCATTGTACTTCCACAACATTCTTGAATTTCAAATACCACTTCAAAATAGTCTTGCACTCCTCGAATGACAACCATGCTTCCACCATTTTCTTTGTTCTGCTTGTCACATGGTGACGCTAACATTTATTTGATTCATGCCATCTTTTGAGCGAATGTCATACTAAACGTTGCTATCATAACTCAAGTCAGCTTTAAAAAATAATGCATAGATAGTAGCTCTTAAAATGTGTATACATTTTTTGGCAACCTGATATTTACAATGCAATGATAATAGAAATAAATTGCACAATAAATGGAAGGCACTTGGGTCATCTGAAACTATTCCCCCAAACACCACCCCCAGTCCATGGAAAAATTGTCTTTCATGAAACTGGTCCCTGATACCAAAAAGGTTGGGGACCACTGGGTTATTGGATATGGATCTTTTGGGGTGATGGTAAAATGCTCTATAATTCGCTGTGGAGATGGCTGGATATATTTGTGAAGACACTAAAAACCATGAAATTGTGCACTCTCAATGCCAAATTGTATGACATATGAATTGTATCTTTATAAAACTGTTACCAAAATAATTATTTGATCTTAATGCTCTATTAGTTTCACCTGGTTAAGATCAAGGCTTCAGCAGGGCTAATTTCCTCCTCGAGGCTCTGGGGGACAATCCACTGTGTTGCCTTTTTCCAGCTGCTAGAAGCTGTTTGCATTCCTTGGTGCATGGCCCCTGCACCACCCTACTTGTTCATAGCTCCTTCTCAGGCCCTGGCCCTCCTGACTCCTTCCTGTAAGGACCTTGTGATTATTTTGGGCCCTTCTGGATGGTCTAGAATAGTCTCCCCATATCAAGGTTCTTAATCACTCCTGCAAAGTCCTTTTGCCATGAAGGGTAACATACTCCTAGGTTTCAGGGATCAGAACATAGACATCTTTGAGGAGATCATTATTATACCGACCACAGGGTGTTAGAGTCTACATTCCTTGAAAAAGAAAATGACCAAATGATCATTTAACTGCCAAGACAGGAGGTCTCTAGAGATCCCTTGGGGCTTCTGACTCTCTCTGGTTTTATTCTTGCTTTTTCCCATGTAATGGGTGAATATGGTGTGAAGGGCTTGGGTTCTCAGACAAGGATGTTGGAGCCATATGTGGGATTATATGAGTGCATGTCATGTATGAGAGGATGTAGACATATGTGGGAGGATATATATGTGCATCATGTATGAACAGGTCAACAGATGGGTAGATGTTTGAATGATTGGATGAATTAATAGATGAACTTGTTTTCGTCTTTTGTTTCCAGTAAATACTGAGTATTACAATTTTAATACAGTTTTTTCCTTTCTTAAAACGTGGATGCATTTTTTGGCACCCTCTGAAATAATGAAATAATTATATAACCCGCTATAATGCAGACTCAGTGAGAGTCCTGAGCTTGTTTTCCAGTAACTAGACAGTTCCATCTGGGGGTGATGAGTGTATGAGTGTGGGAGAGTTAACTGACCTCTTCAGTTTCCCCATCATCAAAATGTGGACAGTAATACCCAGCTCATAAAGTTGGTGTGAAGTGTAAGAAATGAACCAGGCACACAGAAATGCTTTATTCGTTTGTAACTATGATTATGAACTTATGTTTTTCCCCATTCTCATTTCTGTCTCCTTACTTTCTGTCATAGAAGTTTGCATATATTGAAAGCATTTGTTCTGTTGTCTGCTTATCAGGACACAGTGTGGGTGAGGGTCTTCTCTTTCTGTATCCCCAGGGCTTTGCAAAGAGCGGGTAGTTGGATGAATGGATGATGGTGCATTGCTGAATGGATGGATGAATAAGTGAGTGCATAGATAGATAAATGATGAATGAATGAAATACTGTGGGTATTGTTTGTATATATGTATGTACGTATGTTTGCATGCATATATGGGTTCATGGGTGAATGGGTGACTGCATGGATGGGTGAATGGGCACTTAAATGGATGTATGGGTAGGTATATTTATATATGTGGGATTATATGAGAGCATATATGAGAGGATGTAGGCATATGTGGGAGGATATATATGTGCATCATGTATGAACAGGTCAATGGATGGGTAGATGTTTGGATGACTGGATGAATTAATTGATGAATTAATGGACCCTTGTGTGTATGTATACATGTATATATATATATATATATATATATATATATATATGCATTTATGAATGCAAGGATACAGGGATAATTGGTGAGTGGATGGATTATTGGATGGATGATGGCACATGCATGCTTGTATGGGTAGATGATTGGATACTTTTAAAGATAAATGATGAGCCAGGCTCGGTGGCTCAGCCTGTAATCCCGCACCTTGGGAGGCTGAGGTGAGTGAATTGCCTGAGCCCGCGGGTTCGAGACCCGCCTGGGCAGCGAGACCTCATCTCTACAATAAATCAAAAAAAAAAATCAGCTGGGCATGGCAGCGCATGCCTGTAGTTCCAGCTACTTGGAAGGCTGAGGCGGAAGGATCGCCGGAGCCCAGCAGGTCGAGGCTGCGGTGGCCGGGAGCAGCCACTGCACTCCAGTCTGGGAGACAGAGTGAGACTCCAACTCAAAAAAAAATAATAATAATAAAGATGAATGATGGATAGGGGATCATTTGAGCAAGTGAATTCTGGTTTCAGAGCAGTGTTTCCATAAATCTGTGCCATTGGGAATTCTGATCTCTTCTCTGAATCCAAACATGAGAAGAGAATATACTAGAACTATCTACTCTATGTCTCCTAAAAGGAAACCTGTTGAAACATGGCACTATATTAAATGGATATAGGACAATGTCATTGAGAAGAGTTCACTGTAACTGTCTTTTAATGCCTTCTCAATGTGATCCCCCAGGGGCTGCTTCAAAACTTGCTCTAACTTCCTCAAGCACAAAATGATAAAGATGAGCAGGGAACCTAGACACAATTTGCCTATTTCTTTTAATTTTTTGGATGTGCAAACCCAGTGCCAGAGAAGGGAAGGATCTTGCCCAAGGTCATATAATAGGTGGATGTCAAATCTGTAATAAGAACTCAGGCTCCCAGAGCAGAGCTTTTGCTAAAAGGGCTCCCTGACATCATTTGTCCTATCAGACTTCCCCGTCCTCAGATGGCCCTCAGACCAGCCGCTTAGAATATTACTGAGCAAAGGCCTTCTCTCTCTCTTTGGCTCCAACACCTATGGGTCCTGAGAGCCAACCTGAACTTGTTCATCTCCAGTGTGACAATCGCTCGCTCAGCCATCAACACCTGGCCTGCTGAACTGTTGGAAGGATTTGGAGAGACAAGGAATTTGCCTGTGTGGGTCGAGGCTGAAGATGCCCTCTGGGGTTTCAGCATTTAATGTTTTCTCCTTGTCTCTGACTTTCTAAAGGGGAATCTTTCTTCTCTTTCTCTTTCATTAGTGGAATAAAAGGAAGGAAGACAGACACACATAGAGAGTTTTCTCTGGTTACTCAACAAAGGCGCACCACAAAGATCGTGTTTGTTCACCCTGAGGCCTTGGGGCCCTATTAGTCTTCCCATAATCTTCAGAGTGGCGTTGATGAACTCAGAGCCCTTCCTGCTCGCCAGTTTTTACCCTCCCTTCCTCCTCCTCCTTCTCCCTGCTCTTGCCTTCTAAGCTTTCCAGGGCTGCCAGGGGACTAGGAATTGGGCAGAGTCTTGTTGCAGTGGTTTTACAAGCCAGCCCTACCTATCTCTAGATTTCAGAACCATTCAGCTGTGAAAGAATCTAGACCCCCCCCTGCAGGAGGAGTCCTCTCACCTGCCAAGGACCCCTCCTGTGGTCTCAGGGCACTATCTGGGAAGAACAGCAGAAGCAACACTAATACCTAATAACAGTGACGCATTGCAAGGGTTCTGTGAGGGCGTGCCATGGCAGTCCATTTGACAGCTAGGGAAACTAAGTCACTCAGCTCACATTCCAGCAATACGGTGTTTCATTACTATATTGTACCAGGCACTGTATTAAATGCTTTACATGGATTAACTCATTTAATTATCTTTATGGCCTAATCAGGTGGATATTATCATGACCCAAATTTACAGAGATGAGGATATGGGTGGGGGGGACACAGAGTGGTCCACTGACTTGCCCAAGGATACACAGCTATGCTGTCTCCCTAACAGCAGTGACTTTTGGAACTATTTCATGGGATGAATAGACACACATATTTGGGGCCAGATGGGACCGTAAAGGACATCCAGTTGAAATACTATGGACAGGAAACCTAGAGTGGCAAAGTGACTCACCCAGGGATATATGGCTGCCTAACTGGGAAGGTGCTGAGAGGATTGTAGAATAATAATAATTATTATTACTATATATATTTAAATATGATTATTTGAAGAATTGGAACTTGGGGACCTTTTATAAATATACACTTCATTTTGTGCAGATCAAATTGCAAAGTCATAAAAATAATAACAAATATTGACTACTGGTTAAGCAGACTAGAAGGGCTATTTGAGAACACCCCCCACACACAGCACACACACACACACACACACACACACACACACACACATAACACAACACATAAAACTCAGCACACATACAGCGTAACACACTCAACACAACACACTCAACATGACACAACACACGTAATACAACACATATATAACACAGCAGAACACACAGGGCACACATAGCACTTACATCCCTCCCATCCTTGCGTGGTGCTCTGCGGTTTCGGGGTGTGTGTGTGTGTGTGTGTGTGTGTGTGTGTGTGTTTCCTTTCCCCCTGTAGACAGTACTTGGAGGGGAGGTGGTCATGGAATCTATGTACTGAAGCATCTTGCTACCCTGAGTTCCAGTTTTCTGAGACAAAGTGTAGTATGGATGAAGGACAAGGAAGGAGTGAAGGAAAGGATTTTGGAGCAGATTCATGGAGACAGCCCAGAGAAATGAGAAGGGGAATCATGTGAGGCAACACTTGGGGGAATCGAAACTGTCCCGCCAAGGATGGGAAGGGCCCAGGACTCTGCAACTTGTATGCCAGGGCCGGCAGAGGTGGGCAGGTTCAGCCAGGGGTAAAAATTAAATGCCAACGATCCTTCAAATTCTGCTGACTCTAAGCATGTATTTAAGACCTAGAAACTGGTGATATTTCATCTCAGTGATCTTCCAGAACAAGGTTTCTTCATATGAGAGAAGACTTTGGAGGTACGAGGACAGGACATTAAGTAACTTCAAACCATTAAACCATGGAAAATGTAGTTTCTTTTCTATTCCACTCATCTTCTGACTTCTTCAGGTAGCAGCTTTTACTTTGATGCAAATTTTGCTTTGTTTACCCACTCCCACCCAACACTTGCTAGCCTCTCTTAAACAGAAAGAGAGCACCCATCAAGCCCTGGGTCCTTGTCAGAATTATCCAATTAGAATTCAGCAACAATATTTTATATTCTTTGTCTTTTTTTTTTTTTTTTTGAGTTGGAGTCTCACTCTGTCATCCAGACTGGA
>NW_007258841.1:522518-538307 GCF_000164805.1 Carlito syrichta
GGCCCATGTGGGTCTCAAACCCGCGGGCTCAGGCAATCCACTTACCTCGGCCTCCCAAAGTGCTGGGATTACAGGCTGAGCCACTGAGCCCGGCCATATTCTTTGTCTTTTGCAGCAATGTTTTGTATTCTTTGTCTTTATTTTGAAGGTGACTTTCTACTTAGAGTAAAGGATCATGGATTTGCAGTTACTATAGCAATATAAAGTTTACTATAGCCATTTGAAGTAAATATAATTAACAAATATCAAGAAAATCATAAACCATCATCATATAGTATGTACAACGATGTTGCAAAAATCGTGAAGGTAATGCAAGAATGGCGGATGTTTTGGGAAGTATTGGCCTAAGTGGAAAAGGAGAGACAGAGCATAGCATCAGCAGGGAAGGAGGAATGGAATACCTTTTTCTGATCCACACATGGGTCCTGTTGGTTGCTAACTCTGGGCCTAAATTTGGCAACGAGGAGGGAAGACTTGGGTGGGATGTGACAGGATAAGCTTGCTGCTGTAACAAATAACCCCAACACGGGTGTGGCGTCACCCAGTGGAAGTACTTTCATCTCACTTTAAAGGCCAATCAGGTGTTCTCATTGATGGAGGTCATCTTTGTGGCCATTAAGACACTCAGGGTCCTTCCACTGTGTGACTCCACTCTCCTCTAAGGCCTCAGTATTTTCATTCAGTTGAAAGAGGATCTCATGGGCAGTTTGATGAGCCAGGTCTGGATGTGACACTCACCACTTCTGCCATACCCCATTTGTATGACCGCCACAGTCTGCTCCAACTGAAAGAGAGCCTGGGAACTGTCTTTTAGCTATCTATGCAAGAAGAAAAAGAAGTGAGTTGAGTGAATAGATAGTCTGTCTCTATGCTAGATGGTTAGTTCCTTTATTCATCCAATATTTACTGAGCACCCACCATGTGCCAAGCCATTCTGCATCCCAATTTTATCTAAACAGATTTTACCCTTTCATATGTATTTGGAGATCATTTAAGAGATAATGTCTGAAAAATTAATTGGACTTATTGCATTTCCATCTAAATAGGTGGAGACTCTACTGTTTTCCAGCATTTGCAGGTAACTTGTGAGATGATGTCTGACATATAAATTGAACCTTCTATCGTATATTTAGGTGATCTTTCCAGAAACAATGACCTATCTTTATCAGAAGTACTTGAGGGCAAGGGCCCTATCTTAGACATTATACCCCAAAAGATACTAATAGCACTGAGCCAGGCACATACATGTTTTGTGGAAAAGAATATAGAAAAGAAGCTTCCAGAGACAATGACTATATCAGACTGGTATTGAAATAGCCATCTGGGTTGCCCACTAGCAGCTATGTTCCTCACACACATCACTGGCACATAAACCCAGGACAGAACCCAGGACTGAAAGGAAGGATGCCCAAGACTCAGCTCCTGCATCCTCCCCAAGTCATTGAACATTATTTATTAGTATCTTTTTAAAGTATATCCACAATATCAGTTCTTTATCAAGGATTTTTAAGTAGGGAGGACATAATCAAGTTGGATTTTTTCCTCACACCTTAGAATGCCAGTTCTGGAGCAGTAAGAGGGGAGGGGAGGGGAGGGTAAGAAAGAAGCAGATGGCAGAGAAGAAAAGGCAGGAGGCTGGAAGAAACATCCAAAAAAGAGCATTAGAACTCATAGGAGCCAAGTGTAGTCAGTCCCGGAAACAGACTGTCTGCATTTGCACGGAGGTTTGTGTATTACTCGCCACGTGGCTTTGGACAATTTACTTAATATCCCCTAGCCTCGGTTTCTTCATCTCCAAAATAAGTCTAACGATGGTACATTATAGAGTCATCTAAGAGCAAAATGAGATAATTCGTGGAAAGCACTCCACGAGACGTGTCATAATGTTTGATCTTTATCATCTGTAATTCTTGTCCACCACTCTCCAGCAGTGCCTGGCCTGCCGTCAGTGCTCCATGAGCATTAGCTGGGGTCCTCGTGGCTCTGGCAGCAGGACAGACAGATTACAGTGTCTTCCAGATGTCGACAGCATGACCAGACTGGGGAGAAAAATAGAAGGGCATCACAAGGATTTTGTGTGATCGGGTGAATGATGGTGTCTCCAGTTCAGCTGCGAAAGGTTGGGGAAGACTGAAGGATGGAGGGAGAGTTGGATGTGAGCCTTGCTGACTCTTTGTGACCTCCTAGTTCCATGTTCCTGACAGTGTGTTCCACAAGTCCAGGGACCGGCTTGGCCAGGCTTGTGACGTAGATGGCTTTAAGCCTTATTCAGGACCAGAAAGTGCCTATGTATGAGCTACTACCACTCTTCTTCATGTAGCTGCTTGAGGTAGACTCTGGTGTGCCCATGGGAGATCTGGGGACAGCATAGAGAAAGCATCCATTTCCACATTGGAAAATGGAAATGAACCTGCCTCACCGTCTCCTTGAAAACCTCCCTTATGGCTGAGTGTGGTGGCTCATGTCTGTGACCTTAGCACTCTGGGAGGCTGAGCCAGGAGAATCCATTGAGGCCAGGAGTCTGAGGGTGGCAGAACAAAATCCTGTCGAAAAGAAAAAAAGAAAGAAAAAAAGAAAGGAAGGAAGGAAGGAAGGAAGGAAGGAAGGAAGGAAGAAAATAAACAATTATCTCTCATGTCTCTTTCTCTTTGTTCTTCTAAGTTGAGCTCCCGGGCTGTCTCTTGTTTTTCAGACTCTGATGTGGAATGGGGTGCACAGAATGATGTTTCAGGAGTGCTCTTTTCATCAACATCTGTGAAAAGGAGGAGAAGGCAGCAGAAGTGGGCAGAGGGAGAAATGAACAGGGACAGGGGTGACCACAGCCTTGAGCAGTCTCAGGGAGAACTGTGGAGCTAGACTGGCCCTTCAGTGTCAGAGTCTCACTCTGCTACCCAGGCTGCAGTGCAGTGGCACAATCAAGGCTCACTGCGGCCTCCATCCCCTGGGCTCAAACAATCCTCCTGCCTCAGCCTCCTGAGTAGCTGGGCCTATAGGTGCACACCACCATGCCTGGCTAATTTTTAAAAATTGTATTTGTAGAGACGAGGTCTCATTGTATTGCTTATGCTGGTCTCGCACTCCTGGGCTCAAACAATCCTCCTGTTTTGGCCTCACAAAGTGCTGGGATTACAGGCAAGAGCCACCGTGCTTGGCCAGACCTTTATATTCCCACATGAACTAGTCATTGGATGGGGGTTCCCTGAGAAGGGATGTGACCTTGAGCAAGGCCACTGTCTGCTACTGGAGGAATTCTTGAAGGGGCTAATGGCTGAAGGCCAACTACTGACAGTGCTGTTAGCAGGTGGGACACGTTTTTCCTTAAAAAGGAGTCTGGACAGTGTCTCTGTGCCCTCCTCAATGGCCTGCTAAGGCCAGCATCAGCAGCCTAAAGGCTTTCCAATCCTTTCTCTCTTGACTGTCTTTCTGCTCTAGCCACACTGGCCTTCTATGTTGCCTCAAGTGCCACGTGACCTTTGCTCATTCTCTACTTAATATGATCTTTCTACTTGTTTTCTACCTGCTTGTGTTTCCAATCTCAATTCAAACATCACTTCCTCCTGGAGGACTTCCTTGAATCCCAGGTACATTCAGGATACCCTGTTGTATACCAGTAGTGCCCCCTAGACTTTCCTTTCAGAGCTTGCAATTTCAGGTTTGTGTGAGCCTTTGCTGGATAACTCTTTTGTTTACTAGACTGAAAACTTCATGAGGTTAGGCCTTGATCTGCTTGTGCTCCTGGCCCATTGGGACACTTGAAAATGATCAGTTTCCCCTCCTACTGGGCAATGGAAGACCTCCCTCTTTGACACATTTCTTGTTTTAATTAAAAATGCATTCATATTTAAAATTTTCCCTCATGAAGACACCAAATTGGAGGATAGGTCTCACCGTTTACTCTTTAAGCCACAAGTTGCAATATGTTTTTTAAAATGTCTTTGAGAAAAACATAGGCAGACCTACCTTCAAATCTTCATTCTGCCACTTGTTAACTGGGTGACCTTGGGTAGGCCACTTCACCTCTCTGAACTTCTGTTGTCTTGTCTGAAAATCACTCCTTACCTCTTATGACAGAATGAGACATTATCCAGAGCCCAGCATAATACCTGGCACAGCGCAGGGGCTGGATGAATATCACTTGCTCCTCTCTTCCCAGAAGCAGGTTAGATTCCTGCCCCAAGTGCTCTCTATCAAGGACCAACTGTAGACAAACATGCTAGTTTAATCTCCTCACTTTCCTTGACGCTGACTTCACTGGGGCTTGTTTGCCTTGGAAGATGCGCTGATGGCTCCCAAGGTGGTTTGTTTAACTGGTGGCCTTTGAGGGCTGGGGTGAGGGATCAGGAGACCCAGAGGCTCCTGGTCCGGTCAAAGGGGCTTGACAGACAAACTGGGACAGTAGGCCAGTGACACATTGATCCAGAGCAGAGTGACTTGTTAATCTCTGTTGCATTGGGGGTGATGGCCCTTTGTGTCACCTCTGGAGACAGGCAGGACCTTTCAGTTTGGGCATTTCAACCCTCTGGACAGGAGGATGTGTGTTTATGAAGGAGGCAGTTGATGGTAGTGCTTTTCCAGGCCCAAAGGGCTCCTGGAAGGACATCCTCTCTGTTCTAGGTGTTGGATGGCTGATGCTGGCAATGGTACCTCACATCTGGCCCAGGAGCCATGTGACCTCTCCCCTCTTATTCAACACTTTTGTTAATTACTGTCTTTTGGGCCTGCATGGTACACTAGGCACTGAGATCTGAATTGAGTGGCTGTTGGGTTTACTTATCACATTGATGTGCTCCTCACAAGCTGTGTGCACTTTGAATGATAATGTTTAATGTAGCCAAGGAGTTTCTTACTAAAGGGAGTCTTATGGGAAATTCTTCAATAGTCAATTAATTATTTTGCTAAGTAATCATCTTTATAATTTAACTGTATGATTGTTGGCCATCATCCATCTATTCATCCACTCTTTCACTCAGTTGCCTATTCATGCATTCATTTCTTTATATGTTCACCCATCCATCCACCGATTAATTTATTTACTCATTCATTTAGTCACCAATTCGTCTGTATAGTCATTCATCTATTCCTCCATAATTTTACAAATCGATCCATTTACCTCTGTAGCTCTTTGCCTTTTCATCCATCCATCCATTTATCTACCCTTTCATCCATCTTTTTTTTTTTTTGAGTTGGAGTCTCACTCCGTTGTCCAGGCTGGAGTGCAGTGGCATGTTCACAGCCACCCCAGCGTCGACCTGCTGGGCTCAGGTGATCTTTCTGCCTCAGGCTTCCAAGTAGCTGGAACTACAGGTGAGCGCTACCACGCCCAGCTCATTTTTTGATTTATGGTAGAGATGAGGTCTTGCCATGTTGCCCAGGCTGTTCTCGAACCCGCGGGCTCAGGCAATTCCCTCACCTCAGCCTCCCAAAGTGCTGGGATTACAGACTTGAGCAACCACGCCCAGACCACCCATCTATTAATCCCCTTGATAACTGTCCATTCAGTCATTCCTTGTACATTAATTATTCCTTCAGTAGGTTTCTACGAGTACTCACTCTGTCCCTAGTTCTATTCTAGGCACTGGATGACATGTCCCTGGCTTTCCAGAGGCACACAGTCTCATGACAGAAACCAACACATAACTAGATAATTACCACCCAGAAAGACAAGTGAAAGTTCGGGTTTTGTCAGGTTGCACATAACCTTATGCTCAGTAAATGTCAGTGAAGTCCCCAACTTCCTGAGTGTCTTAGGACAAGTTCCTTTACTTTTAAGTTGACATGGAGGAAATACGTGAAGCTGAGAGAAAAAGTCAAGTTAACCCTTCACTTTTCAAAATCTTTCATTCCTTTGGCAATATCTGTCAGGTTTCCAACCTTTTTTTTTCTTTGCAACCTCACTTCTAGAAATCAGCTTGGAAACAACCCAAATATTCAACTACAGAGAACTTTCCATACATTATGGTCCATCTAAACAATGGGGCACTGTGCAACTTTTGAAACATATAAGGTAGAAGTTTATGAGCTGATATGGAAAAGAACTCAAGATAGATTTTTTTAAATAAAGAAAATTAAGCTGCAAAACAGCATGCCTAGCACAATCCCTCTGTGAGGGTTCTATGAGATGACACAGATGTGACCAGGCTCTCTCCTATTCACAACAGACCATTCTTTTATTTTTGGCTGCAAAGAGAAACCTTCTAGAAGGGTCTGCTTTTACTTACCATTGCACGCCCCCTGAAACATAGAGCAGTGTCTGACACATAGTAGGCACTCCATAAATATTTGTTAAATGAATGCACGATCAAACAACAAAGTGGCATTTTTTTTTTTGAGGGGTATAGAATTAAAGATTTTTATTAGGGGCGTTTGGCTTTCATTTTGTTATATAAAATACTTGACTGTTTTACTGTAACACTTTTAAAATTTAAAAACAAAGTGGAAAAAAAATCCCTCAAAGCCTTCAGCCCTCCCGCTCTCCGGGAAGGGATTGCACAGTTGGGGTGACATGTCTCTGTTTATCCAAACTGTTTTTCATGTCCAATTAGGGCAGGGGGCCTTCTGTGTTTCAAGCTTCCCCTCTCCCACGGGGGAAATGCCAGACCTGTCAGAGAAAACAAACAGCAGCCTGTGTGTGTGTGTGTTCCTGCCCGGGTGCTGGGGCCTGTAAAACCTGGACCCCCTTTCGGGGGTAAGAGCCTACACATTAGGGAACTGTTGACAGTCCCTCTGTGACCTCTTGCACAATACCAGGGACAGCTCAGCAGCTCAGAAAAAGGAAGAAAACAAACAAAAACGTTGGCCGAGTCTGTTTGTTCTGAGGAAACTCGCAGAGGTGTTTGACAGTCAGTAAATGCCAGCTTGGCTGTTGTTTTTAATCTGTAACACGGGAGGTGGGGGCGGGTTGGGGACAGAAGGGGGACACAGGGAGAAATGTGGAGCAAGGGAGGGCACTGTGCCACCGGCAGGGGCGCCCTGGATGAGTGCAGGCAGAGGGGGGCGAGCTGGGCCAGCCAGGGGACCTCTGAGCTCTTGGGTGGTGGGAACTGGGTCTCAATCCTTCATTCACTTGTTTAAGCACTCATTCATCTGTTTTTCCAGCCCTTCCCACTCTTCCTTTTTCCCTTCCTCTTTCCTTCCTTTCTCCCTTTCATCTTCCTTCTTTCCCTTCCTCCTTCCTCCTCTTTCCTCTGCTCCTTCTTTCTTCCATCTCTCTCCTTCCCCCTTCCTCTCTTCTTCCTCCCCTTCCTTCTTCCCTTCCTCCTCCCTCTCTCTCTTGCTTCTCTTTCTTTACATCTACTTATTGAGTGCCTACTAAGAGCTGCTCTGGATGCTGAGAAATGTGGTAGCAAATAAATCAGCCAAGGACCCTGCTCTTATGATGCTTCCATTCAGTTCCGGAGACATACACACGTTGGTCAAGTACTTGTAAATACAAAGATACAAAACAAAATTGGATAAGGACAAGAAGTACTGATGGGGGGCTGTTTCAGCAAAAACAGTCAGGGAAGGCCTTTCTGTGGTCATTTGAAGAGAGAGAGGAAGTGAAGGACAGAACTGTGCAGTAATGCAGAAGATAGCTCTCTAGAGAGAGTGGAGAGAAGATGTAACAACGGCAGGAGGTGAGAGATGACTGTGGCATCTGAGGAGCAGCGAGTTGGTCAGTGTGACAGGTGGAAGGCAGTGAGGTCAGGGAGAGAGCAGAGGAGGGGTTGTGCATGTGGGGCCTAGAAGCCGTGGTGTGGGTTTTACTGTAATGTGACAGCAGGTCATGGAGGTGTTAAGCAGGGCAAGCGTATGATGTGGTTTATGTTGTAACAGGACACCTTGAAAACCATGGGAAGAACAGAGCATCATGGGACAAAAATGGAAGCAGAGAGACCTTTCAGGAGGCTGGCATAATTATCCAGGTAAGAGATCATGGCGCCTGGAGTCGGTGGCCTTGGGAGAGGTGATAGGTTGTGGGGGAATTTTGTATATCTAAGAGAGCAATCAGCAGGTTTTGTTGAATGTGTGTTGGGAAAGACAGAGAGAAGTCAAGGACAAAACCAAAGACTTGCAACCAGGCAGCGAGATCAATGGCTTCCTATTTACTGAGATAAGGAATACTGCATTTCTGACTCTGCGTATGTACTTGATAACTCTGTATATATAATGTTTGTTGAATGACTAGATGAATGAATAAAAGCTATTTTTTAAAAGATTGTCTTCGAGTCTCTAATATGTTTTTGCGGTCAAAAACACAAGTCAGACTGTGCTTAGCAGCCCTATTTATAATAGCCAGAGCTGGGAGCTGCCCTGGTGTTCATCTACAGTATAATAGATAAACGGTGGTCGATGCACACACTGGAATACTATATAGCAATGACTATGGATGCTCTGCAACTTACACAACAGCATGAGTGAATATCACAGTGTTGAACAAGCAGTCATAGACAAAAGGTGACATATTGTATGAGACTGTTGTATAAAGTGTGCAAACAGGGAAAACCAACCCAGGGTGTTAGATGTCAGGACGTTCAGGGTTCACTTATGAGTGAGAACATGTGGTACTCAGTTGTTTGTTTCTGAGTATTATAGACTCCAAATCCATCCAAGTTGCTGTGAAGGTCATAGTTTTGTCCTTTAGGGATTGGCAGTGGCCAGAAACTGCCAGAGGAGATGCAGGGGTGGAAGGGGGCTGGGGAGGAAGAATGGCATGTAACATCAATACGGGTACCTGATCTAAAGCCAGGTAAAGTGGGGACCAAAGGGAGGCCCAAACTTTTCCTGTATGATGACCACTTGCATACCTACTCCTCAGTTGTACCCTACATCTTTAAAATAAAAGATACAAAATTACAAAAAAAGAAGTCAGTTGGAGGTAACTTGTATGAGAAGGTGTTAATAATTGGAAGTAATTGTGAAGGTTGGCGCTGTCCTTTGTGTATCATCTTGTTTTTGTTTTTTGTTTTTTTGGTAGAGATGATGTCTCGCTGTGTTTCCTGAGCTAGTCCCGGATTTCTGGCCTCAAGAGATCCTCCTACTCTGGCCACCTAAAGTGCTGGGATTACAGGCATGAATCACCGTGCCTGGCTTTTTTTTGTTTAGCCTGTGTGTCTGTTCTATAGTGTGTTCATTTTGAAATTTTTTTTAGATTGTAAACTTATGATCTGCTCATTCTCCCTTTTTTGATATTATACTACTTCAATTATAAACTTTAAGATATAGCTATTCAAATAAGTATTTGTAATCAATGAAAGCTACCATTATTCTGACATTTCAGGGTGGGCTTTGGGCTCTGCATGATGTTAATGTTGCTTCTTAAAATGTTCATTCACATTTTTTCCTCACCATGTTAAGCAACCAGTCATCAGTGAGTACTCATTCTGCTCACCAGTCTAAAAGCAGTGCCTTTTCTAATGGGTTGTCCTTCCTTCTGGATTCTTTCTCAAATTTGGTGTCTTCGGTGTCTTTGGTCAAATTATAACTGATTAAATGGAGTCTCATTTGACTGTGTGGCTTTATGAAGCCGTGGGTCCTCATTTGGATATCTGAAAGTGGATTCCCTGGGGGATAGGCTCTGTTAATTGAATCTTAACATTTTCTCTCAGTCATTTGAGTGACATAAGCCACGATGTAGGTCCTTATGCTTTCCTGAGCTGAAAACCATTTGGGAGAAAATTATGTAAAAGCAAGAAACTGCAACTGTTTGCAATTTCTTTCTAGCATCTTTGGACATCTCACAGGTAGTCTAGACAAACAACCAAAGTCAGTAAAATGGCTTTTAGCCCCTTTCCAATGTGCCCATGTCATGGTCCTAAAGATGGGATGTATCTTTCATGGGCAGAGATATTTGATTTTTGCTTTGGAAAAATTGACCTTAGCTTTGTTTGTTTTACACACACAAACACACATACACACACACACACACACACACACACACACACACAAGTGGACTGGAGGCAGATAAGAATTTTACATGACTCTGAGCAGAAATTGTCACTGCTTCTATCTACTGTAATGTCAGGCACTTACAAGCTCACAGCAAGAATCCTAAAACACAAGAATAATCACTATCTATCTATCTAGATATCTATCTATCTATATTTTTTGAGTTGGTGTCTCACTCTGTCACTCAGATTGGAGTGCAGTGGCCGCTCCCGGCCACCGCAGCCTCGACCTGCTGGGCTCCCGGCGATCCTTCCGCCTCAGGCTTCCAAGTAACTGGAACTACAGGCGCACGCTACCACGCCCGGCTAGTTTTTGATTTATTGTAGAGATGAGGTCTCGCCAAGTTGCCCAGGTGGATCTTGAACCCGCAGGCTCAGGCAATCCACTCACCTCAGCCTGCCAAAGGCGCGGGATTACAGGCTGAGCCACCAAGCCCGGCTTTTCACTATCTATATTTAACAGATGAGAAAACTGAGGGTTAGGTGACTTTAGTAACTTGTCCAATGTGGCCTGGCAGACAACTGAAATGGGATTCTCCCTAAATTCTGATTCTTACACCCCTGAGCTTAACCGTCACACAGTTTCACCTAGTATAATTCACCCAACCACTGGGCATCTCACTGTCCTCATCTGAGAAATGGGGCTGACTAGACCCTTCTTCCAGGGTTATTGTGAGGACCAAGTGATCCAAAGCATGTCCTCAAGGTGAATGGTTCTTGTTATTCCCCACAGATGAGTTCTAAAACAGGGCCTCCCATCAGTTACTAAGCTGTGTGAGCCAAATCCCTCACCCTGCAAAATGCCATCCTCGGGGTGAATGTTTTTTAGTTGGTGTGGAGGTTTTGGTGTGAAAGGAAAAGACCTTTACATCAAAACCCCAAGAAGCCTTCTGGGACTGAGTGGACTGTCATCTCCAGCAGGTTCCATAGGTAAATTCCTCCAAAGACAGGCTCAGAGAGCTTCTAGGGGGATATCAGGTAAGGTTGGCTCTTTCTAAAATGTTGAATGTATCCGATCACTCTTTAGCTTAAATGAGTTCATTATTCATTCACTAATTAATTCATTCATTAGTCTAATGTGTATCAATATCAGAATTTGGTAAGACATTGTAATAGCGAAGTGTCTAATATGCTCCAGGCAGTCTCCTAGGTAATTTACATATACTGACTCACTTAATCCTCCCAACAGCTATATGAGGTTGGAATTACTGTGATATGAACCAAATCATATGATTTGGTTACATAACTTGGATCCAGACAGTCTGGCTCCAGAGTTTGTGCTCCTATCCATGCCACTATACTGCCCTTCATTGTCCCTTGATCTGTCATCAGCCATTACCTGGAGTGATAGCTCCCAAGGGAGGATGTGTAACCCTGGCTTGGGGTGACATTTAGGACTATTATAAGGTGTCTACCAAACACTACACACACCAAACATTTTTCTGTGAATATATGAAGTGACTTTACATGCAGGACTAAGGCATTTGGATGGTCTCTCCAGATTAGGGACAACGCTGCTTCATGTAGACACCCACATTTAATTCCATTTGAGGGTATTCTACCTCCCATTCTAGCCATGTAGATTGGAATGCTCTGAGGACAGGGTAGTGTGATGTTCAATGCTATATCTCCATATTCAGCAAACATTGAATGAATGCATGCAGAAATGAGTGAATCGCATCATTTCTCCTCTCTTGGTCTGCCCACCCTGTTGTACCACATGTACTCACCATATTGAAGTGCATCTTTTTGTAGCTCATAATTTTGGAGTGCTTACCAAGTGCCAGGTGCCGTGATAGGTGCTTACCTTACAGAATCTTTATGACAATTGCTATGGCTTAAATGATGGTGCCCCATCCAAAATTTATGTTGAGATGAATCACCACCGCAACAGCAGGAAAAGGTATGGCCTTTGGGAGGTGATTAAGTAACTATGAATGAGATTAGCACTCTTATAAAAGGGATTGAGGTTGAAGGGGACACTCTCTTGCCCTTCCATCCCTCTGCCATGTGAGAACTCAGCATCCCTGCACTCCAGAGGACACAGCAAAAAGTCACTGTCATGGAAGAGGAGATCGACCACTCACCAGACACTAACATTACCTACATGATCTTGGACTTCCCAGTCTCCAGAAGCGTGAAAAATAAATTTCTGCTGTTTTTATATTACCCATTGTGTGGCTTTTTGTTGTTGCAGCACAAGTGAACTAAGACAATAACTCTGGAAAGCTTGTGTGTGTATCAGTCCCATTGTAGAGATGAGGAAGCTGAGGAGCAGAAGACATAAGTAACAGGCTTATAAGAGGCAGGTCCAGGAGTCCCCATATTGTTCCTGACTGCCGTGCTGTTTCAAGTCCTGCCTCTGCTCAGGTTGGACCATGCAGTCTCCCATCCACTCTATTAAGCAGACACACACCTCCCCACTTTTTTCCAAGGCTCAGATAAAATCACACTTTTCTATGGATTCCTTTAAGATCTTCCCAAAGAGAATTAAACATTTCTCTTTGGTATCCCCACTGCTTTCACTACATACTTTTTTTTCTTCTCCTTTTTCTTTCAGTCATATAACAACTCAAGCATACGGAAAAATACAGAGAATAAATATCACAAATGCACATAAATATGTATGGATTGAATAGTATTATTTCCTTATATTTTCTTCAGCTTAAAAAAAATAAACTTTGCATGTACTTTCTCAAAGGAAAAATGAATTTTTTTTAGGCAAGGATGATCTATAAAGGCAAAAGAAAAGTTGATTAGAAGTAGTTGGAGAAGAAAATTGCTTTATTATGCTGATAATTGTGAAAACGAGGCCATAAAATCTCATTAACTTGGTATAATAGCAACAAGTTGCATCTCATAAAAACTATTGTACAGTATCAATTATTAAATATTATAAGTTTGAAAGCAGTTATATTTAAAAAGTCTCTTTTCTTTGACCAAGGAATACTTCTTTTAGAAATTTATAGTGATAAATAATCATGAATGGTCACAATAGCTCACCATCAAGAAAGTTCATTGCAGTATTGTTTAGAATACTTTTTAATACTTTTTTAGAAATGAAAACAATGAAAATGCATAAGAATAAAGAGATTGGTTATAGAAATCATGCTTTATCCTATAATAAAATTCTGTGCAGTCAAAATGTGTATTGTTAAAGAAAACTGAGTAATGAAAAGGTATTCATGATATAGTAAATTAAAATGGCAAAACAAAGAGTACGATGCCAATTTTATGAAAAAAGACATTAATAAATATTTATAGCTATGTTTATAAATAAATAATCAATTCCATATAAATACACTAATATCTGGGCTATAAGGATTATATGTTGTTATAGTAAATTGAGTTGATAGAACAGAAAGAACAATACCAATTTCATAAAAAAGACACTAATGAATGCTTATGACTATATTTATGTTTATAAGTGTGTAATTAATTCTTTTTTTTTTTTTATGAGTTGGACTCTCATTCTGTCGCCCAGACTGGAGTGCAGGGGCCACTCCTGGCCACCGCCGCCTCAACCTGCTGGGCTCTGGCGATCCTTCCACCTTAGCCTTCCGAGTAGCCGGAATTACAGGCATGTGCTACCTCGCCCAGCTGATTTTTTGATTTATTGTAGAGATGAGGTCTCGCTGCCCAGGCGGGTCTCGAACCCGCGCGCTCAGGCAATCCACTCACCTCAGCCTCCCAAAGGCGCGGGATTACAGGCTGAGCCACCGAGCCCGGCTGTGTGTAATTAATTCTATACAAATATGCCAATATCGGGTGACAGGATTACTTATATTTTTATCTCTCCAATGCTCCTATATTTTATAACAATAAACAAGTATCTTTGCAATTTAAAAATAAGTTATTTAAATGGAAAATATTAATAGCATAGAAAAATAATTATATTATTATTATTTTTAATATATCAATATTTTTTATTTTGATATTGTGGGGTACAGTTAAGGGTTAGGTATACAAATATGCTTCGTTCGGCACCCTTGTTGATAAGGGGTGTCTCCTTATCCCCAGACAGATATTGACTACCGTTAATCCCACCTCCCTTCCCCTCCCCCCCATAGTTTCCCACCACTGTCAGTCCTTTTTTTATCGTATTATGATGGATGTTCAAGGTCTGCTATATGGGTGAGAACACGTGACACTCAGATCTTTGTTTCTGTGAGAGGTCACTCAGTATTATTGACTCTAGTTCCATCTAGGTTGCCGTGAAGTTCATGATTTTGTTCTTTTTTATGACTGCATAGTATTCCATCGTGTATATGTACCACATTTTTTAAATTCAGTCCTCTTTTGATGGACAGTATGGTTGATTTCAGGTTCTTGCTATTGTGAACAATGCTGCGATAAACATACGTGTGCAGGTATCTTTTTAATAAAGTGATTTGAGTTCTTCAGGGTATATTCCCAGTAGGAGGATTGTGGGGTCATATGGGAAGTTGATATTTAGAGCTTTTAGGAATCGCCACACTGCTTTCTACAGAGGTTGCATCAGTTTGCATTCTCACCAACGGTGTAGGAGTGTTCCCTTTTCACCACACCCTCTCCAGCAACTATTATTTTTTGAGTTATTGATAATTGCCATTCTGACTAGAGTTAGGTGGTATCTCAGTGTGGTTTTGATTTGCATCTCCTTGATGATTAGTGAGGTTGAACATTTTTGATTTGCATCTCCTTGATGATTAGTGAGGTTGAACATTTCTTCATGTGTCTGTTGGCTGCTCGGATGTCTTCCTTTGAGAAGTATCTGTTCATATCTTTTGCCCACTTAATAATGGGGTTGTTTGTTTTTTTTCTTTTCAGTATGTTTGAGTTCCTTGTAGATCCGAGATGTTAGGCCTTTGTCGTACCTGGAGTTGGTGAATACATTTTCTCAGTCTGTGGGCTGTCTCCCTACTCTCTTGATGGTTTCTTTGGCTTTGCAGAAACTTGTCAGTTTAATGAGGTCCCACTTGTCTATCTTATCTCTTATGGCCTGTGGGTTTCAGGTTTTGTTCAGGAATTGAAAGCCAGTTCCAATTTCCATAAGGGTGTGTCCTGCATTTTCTAAGGTTCTTATGGTTTGAGGTTTTACATTTAGGTCTCTGATTCATTTAGAGTTAATTTTTGTGTATGGGGATAGATAGGGGTCTTGTTTGAATCTTCTGCATGTGGTCAGCCAGTTTTCCCAGCACCATTTACTGAATAAGTTCTCTCCCTGGTGGTAGGTGGTTAATTACATTATTTTTATGCATTGTATATCTCACATGCTCAGTGGCAAATGAGTCTTAGCAAGAAAAAAGGAACTATCTACATCAAAATTACTTCCCAAAATGACCTTTGGTGAAGAGGTATGAAAACAGAAAATCCTGGGTGGTGGTTGGTTCCCCAGGTGTGTTACTCCTAACCTGACATGTGTGTTGTTTAATTCTGAGAAGCTCATATAAAGGATAAACTTAAATGTGATCTGAGGATCCCTGCCCATCCTGTAGAATTGGAGTCTGAATGTTGCATTAAGAGGGTGGTGTTTTTTGATCAGTTATAGACATTTTTAAGAAACTAGCAGGGTGGGGGTGTGTTCACGGCCTGGCTTGGGTGGGCATTGATGTTCGCCTGTAGAATAAAACACTAGAAGAATTGGAAAATAAGGCAATGATTGAGATATAAAAAAGAGACATAAGCCGGGCTCGGTGGCTCAGCCTGTAATCCCATGCCTTTGGGAGGCTGAGGTGAGTGGATTGCCTGAGTCTGCAGGTTCGAGACCTGCCTGGGCAGCGAGACCTCATCTCTACAATAAATCCAAAAAAAATGAGCCGGGTGTGGTAGTGCATGCCTGTAATTCTGGCTACTTGGAAGGCTGAGGCAGAAGGATCGCCGG
>NW_007258841.1:538327-563438 GCF_000164805.1 Carlito syrichta
CAGCCACTGCACTCCAGTCTGGACGATCGAGTGAGACTCCAACTCAAAAAAAAAAAAAAGAGACATTCAAGGATGTCAGAACAGGGTCAGATGCCTCCTACAGGGCTTCATCAGGGCGGGGAAGAGAGGCAAAGATATTGTTGCAAGGCAAAGATGAAGGCCTTGGTTGTGTTGTTCCAGGTATGTGGCCTGAGATCATCAAATGTGGGGAGACTTAAGCTGTGTCAGAATGAGAATGGGATGGGAGGCCCATGAACATTGGAACCACCAAGGCATAGTCCAGTGGAGTCCTGAAATAAGCCAATCTTTTCACCTCCAGGGTCCAAGCTCCTCTGAGACCCTGTAGACCAAGAAAACTAGACTAAGGGCACTGGAATCAGACATGCCAGCCTTTAAGCTCTGTCATAGCCTCTTAGTCTCTCTAAGCCACACTTTATTCATCTGTATAATGGGTGAAACAGGACCCAACTCTCAGGGTGGTTGCAAGGATTAAAGGAGATTCTATGGTTAACATGTGTACTATAGTGCATTTTCATAATGGACTCTCAGTACACAACATGTGCTGTCCTTAGAAGCAAAGCAGGACTCTCAGTTACAGTACAATATGCTTTGCAAAACAAAAAGGCTTCAAATATAACACAATGTATTTGGATGCGTTAGAGAGGCCCTCTATACCTCTCTCTTTTGAGTTGTATAAATTGCTGAGAATTGGGCTTCCAATAAAAGGTATTAAAATGTTGACAATGTAAGGATTTAAGACTTGAGGAAATAATTTCAGATTCAATACAATAATATATTCCAAACAATTTGTGAGGATGTGGAGAGGAAAAGGCACCACTATCAAAATACTATCATCATCTCTACCACCAACACTCTCATCATATCCACCACCAACAACAATAGCGATAGCAGCAGCAGCATCACCAGCAGTAGCACTGTCTCCACCACTATCAGCAGCATTAAACCATCAACACAGCCACTGTCGCCATCATCATCACTAACAATGTCATCAACACCAACACTACCAGCATCACCAACACTACCAGCATCACCATCACTACCAGCATCACCATCACTATCACCAACATCCGCCATCACCACCATCACCAACAATCATAATATGAAGAAAACCAGACTACCTCAATTTTCTGCCCTGAAGACAATTCTTGACCATATTTAAGGCACTGTGCTAAGTGGTAGGGAATTAGGGATGAGTAATGTTTTCTGTCTTCAAGGGTCTCACTAGCAAGCTAAAACTGGTGCTCTTATGGGACAAAGTACTGAGAGCGACCAGTTGGAGATTCTGGTTAGGGTTGAGAATAGATGACTGTGGTCCATTCTGATAGAAGAGGCAGAATTTTAGAAGGACCCTAAAGGGTGAGTCAAATTTCCCCTTGACCGGAAATGACAAATGGAAAGTTTCTACTCTATGTCTTCTGTCCATGGTAGACATCCCTAAATCACCACAGCAGACTTTACAGCTGAGCCTGAAGGTGGTCTCAGATTCCACCTCAGTACAGGGCTATTAGCAGCCCAATCGGCTACACTGAACTGGAGTTGACTCTGAAGATAAACCCCATTTGCCTGATTTAGATGAAAGGATAAGTGCCTTAGGGCAGGTAACCGTCTTGTTAACTGTTACATCCCCATGGCTCAGTCATGGACTTTGCTCCAAGGTAGCTTTGAGAATGAACAGGTGGATGAATAGGGGCAAGAGAGTGCTCCATATGGAAAGAATGGCATGAGCAGATGCCTGAACACAGGAAATCCTAGTGTGCGTCTGGAAAACAGAACATGGATTGTGAAGAAGAACAGTGAGAGAAGAGATGCTGCTTTGTAGGCCCTCGAATGCAAGCACTGAAGGTGTTTAAGAAGGATAATACCGTAATGTGATCGGTTCAGATAACCTAGATAGAGGAAACATATGTCCAGCGACCAGTGTTAAAAGTAGTTTAGTGATGATAAGAGTTAATTTTCTGGATCCCTGACTGTGTCCACGTTCAGTTCTGATATATATATTTTTAAAGTCTCACAGAATCCTTAAGGTGTTAGGTGCTGTTATTATTTCCACTTTACAGACAAGAAAACTGAGGCACAGAGAAAAGTCACTCATCTAGAATTACACATATAGTAACGGGCAATTAATATCTGAATGGGTTAAAATTCTTTCTGAATGCAATTGGGAAAATGTTCTCCCTTGTTCTCCAATATTTTACCTAAATTTTCTTTATTTCCAGTTAGAACCAAAGAATTCACTCCCTTCCCTTTGTAGCAGTGGGGGGCAAGAAACTCATTTTTTATGAGGCTGATGGCAGCTGTTCTTCCCCTTCACCAGCTGTCTTTTTCTGAAATAGGATAGGACAAGAATTTGAAATGTTCAGATACCAGGGAAAGAGCCTTGGAGTTGGAGATCTGAGTTTGAATCCCAACTCATCCATCACTCTCTGTCTGGGTAACCCTAGCAACCAACTTCACCACTCAGCTCACCTTCTCATCTGGTGATGGAAACATGCTCATCCCCATACCAGGTTCATATAATCCTGGTGAGGACTAGCAAGAGCACATGCATGAAAACATACAGAGCCTGCAGTCTATTTGTTCTTTGTGGCAAGAACCACATTCATATTATTATACTTATTTCTATAACAAGTCTGATTATTTAATATTTGGCTCGGGAACTCAGCTGGTAAGTAGTTGATTCAGAGACCTCTGATGCACACTTTTGATTTCAACTAGTGCTTGATGTGTGATGCTTTGCAGAATTGAACCCGATTTCACACAGGTGCATTGCGCGGGCCTCCACCTCACGTCCACTCTGTGTACCTTTTGCTTCTGGCCCCAGGTCTTTGCTTTTGATGCACAGCATGGAACTCAACAGAGAGTCAACTCCTCACTCACACATGTGCAACCTGGGGATAGTGGGAATTGAATGCCTGTTTGGACAAGTCTTTAATCAATGGGGGTTACAAGCATGAGATGAATGTTTCCTCTTCCTCCTCCCAGACAGACAGGCTGAGGCACATTCCAAGTGGCTTCTCAGATGGTTCTGCACTCTCATGGTGGCATACTCAATGATAACATTCTTGTGTTACTTCTATTTCTTTCCTGGCTCTGGTCTTCCATCTCTCACTTGCTCCCTGGAATCACACTTTCCAACAAAGTAATAACACAAAAATCTTTGTCTCAGCATGTTTTCTGGGGAACCCAGGCTTAAATTGTGCTGAATCTAGAATTTGAAACTTTGATTATTATCCCCGTCACCCATGCTTCTAGCCTTCACTAAAAGACTTGGAATAGTGTCTGGCACATAAAAGGTGGCCAAAAGATACTTAATGAATGCATGAAAAGATGAATGAGATGTTTATATCTAAAAAAAAAATAGTACACAACAAATTGGGTTTATGGGTCTAGCTACAATGTATAATGGTTACAGGGCAAGACTTGGAACTGAGCAGTAGGGTTCAAGTGTCAGCCCTGTCACATATCATCTGTGTTATCTTAGGCAAGTTACTTGGCCTCCATACTTGAATTTTCTTATCTGTCAAATGGACAAAATAGCATGCCAAAGACGGGGAGATTCAATTATATCCTTTATGTAAAATACTTGACACATAGTAATGAATCAAACAATTGTTCTTAGTAATAGTAGAGGTACAGATATATGAGAAAGAATATACTAGAAAACTCTAGAATAGGATTCCAAAGACATATGTATGACTGAGGACACATCATTGAATATATCTTTATTTTTAAACTTCCTTTCTACAGGGATAATAATTCCTAACCCATTCACCACTTACATGATAATTGTGAGAGCACTTTACAAAACATAAACGGTGCTAAAAAATAGAAAAGACTTTGGTTGAGAACAGTGGCTCATGCCCATAATCCCAGCACTTTGGGAGGCCAAGATGAGAGGATTGCTTGAGGCCAGGAGTTAGAGACCAGCCTGGGCAACATAGCAAGATCTTGTTTCTACAAAAAAAAAAAAAAAAGGAGAGAGAGAGAGAAGGGATTTCTTTCTCTCCTTAATATTGGTGGTGGATGGTTCCATCCTGAAAGCATGTGTGATGGCTACAAAAAGGCCTCTCTCCTTTGGGAAAACAGAAATTCATCTGTTATTTCCGAAAAGGAATCTCCCTAGCTGGCCACAATGTGATCACCCACTGAGATGTAAATCCCGGAGACAGGCAAAGGGAAACCAGGCTCCTGGAGGCCTGAAAGGTGAAACCGGCGCCATATTTCACATGTGGCTTAAGCCCATTATCACTGATGAAAACAGGATTTTTAAAGGACGTGCCTCTTTCCCTTTTCAACTTCTTTCAATGAATCTTTGACCAAAAGCTGGAGTGTTGTGTGCAGCCAAAAAATTCCTGGTATTTCCCATGATGTCATTGGACTGAGACCCAGGGTGGATTTCTTTTCACCTTATCTGCAGAGTGGAGGTGATCACACTCCTCATTTGATAACATATTACCATGGTAGTATAAGCCAGGCGCCTCTCTCACATCATTCTATTGTATTAGGTTGTGTTGTGCTGTGTTGGGTTGTGCTGTTTTATACTGTGTCACATTGCATTGTATCTACTGTATTTCTCCCTTTCATCACAATCTCCATTATCCCCCTCCCATGAAAGGCATCTAAAGACGTTCACTTATACATGTCTGAAAGGGATCCTTAAATAGTATTCCTTCTAAAATATACAATGTGTTTTTGTGCCTGTGCTCAATTTACACAAAAACTAAAAATCTTAATTTGTTATTAAGTTTTTGGCTCAACATCATGATTTTAAGGTCTCTCCTTTTTACTGAATAGATATATCAAAAAATATATGTTTGTATTGTGTGTTTGTGTGTGTATGTGTACACTTGTTTCCAGCTAAGGCGCAGGGTTTCATAGTATGTATTTCTTATGGTTTCTGTATTACTCTTCTAGAGATGGATACCTAAGTTGTTTCCAATTCCCCTCCAGCACAGCCCACACTATAAAGATTTGTATAAGATTTTTTCTTAGAGGTAGATTATTGAATCCTAGGATATATCTTATGTAACTAGGAATAGAGTCTATTCAAGGCATGTTGAAACAAAGATGTCAAAGTCACTTGGTGGGTAACATTCTCCCCTTTTTCTCTATGATTATACATTTATCTGCATTTGTATAAAGAGGGCCTTGGATGAGAAAAATTTCTAAGGGCTCTAACCATGTTAAAATTTCACTACTAATTTTCAAGCTAGTTGTGTTTATCAAACAAAAGAGAGAAAAGCTGGACAAAATATAGTGTTCATCATCCAAATATTTGCAAGTAGCCAGATGTTCAGTACTGTAGACACCACCTATGAGGACTATGTCAGTGTCTCAGGTGTATTTGTGTTCTTTTAGTTTCCAAAGAATTCTCCTCTTTGGAGCTAGTATAGATTCCAACTGGCAAGGGTCCTATGGTCCTTTAGGAACTTGGGTTTCAACTTTAGTCAATTTAGGATTGGCAACTATTTATCTATATCTATCTGTGTATCATCACATCTATCATATCTTTCTACCTATCTGTCTATCATGCATTACCTATCTATATCTCAATATTTATCTATCTGCCTTTTTATGGAGTAAATTAAATCTTACAGAGTTAATGAGAGCAATGACTCTGAAGTCAAACAACATGATGCAAATACCTGTGGGTTAAACTGCTAGTTGTTTGACTTTGACTGAGAAACCAATTGGCACCTCAGTTTCCTTACCTGTGTAACACAAAATGATAGTTCTGTATAATTCAGTAACGATCAAACAAAACCATGTGTAGTAAGAATTTAGCTCAGGGCCTGAGACAGAGTATTGGAATGCTGTGGTAGTTGACTAAAAACAAAAACAAAACACAAATCTTTTGATACTCTTCTTGTGGAGAAATGGGGTCTATGACTTTTCCAGTTGAATCCAGGTGAGCATTTGGCTGCTTTTACCAACAGAGTAGGGCAGAAGTGATACTATGTAACTTCCATGGCGAGGTCATTAAAGTCAATGCAATTTTTACCTCCTTCACTGGGACACTGAGACACCGGGACACTGAGCCATGGGTGAGACATCAACTGCCCTGGTGCTGCCACATTGGAGAGGCTGGGAGGACTTCAGCTGACAGTCCCCTCTGAAATCAGCCTTCCAGCCATCTCTGCCAAAACTCCAGACACTTGGAAGTGGATGATTCTCTGGTCTCAGTTGTTTGAGTCTTCCCATTTGACTCTAGACGTGGTGGAGAAAAGACCAGCCATCTCCTCTATGCCCTGTCCAAATTTCTGACTCACAGAATACACGAGTATAATAAAATGACTATTGTATTATACCACTAAGTTTGGAGGTAGATTGTTATGCAGTAATAACAATGAGAATACCCTGAACTACGAGTATTTCTCGTATCGTTTGAGACAATTCTCAGATACTATGTCTTCTGGAAGAAAAATTCTCCCATTGATAATATTTAACATTTATTGAGTATTTGCTATGTTCCTGGTATTATTCTAGGTGTTTTACAGGTATACGTGTATATTCATTTGTCTCTTACAATAACATCATAAGGTAGGTACTATTTTATTAGTACTTTAGAGATGTGGAAAGAGAAGGCTAAATAATTTCTCCAAGGTCAAGTAGCTCACAAATTGATAATCCTGAGTTTGAACTCTGGTCTCTCTAACCCACATAATGGGTGTTCACAAAGTGATTACTCTGGACACTATCCTTGCAAAGATGGCTTTCATTCCCAATGACTTGTGAGGACATTGACTCTGGCACTTGGTCAGAGGAATTTCTATCTTCTCCACCTCAAGAATGACACCCTCTTTTCCTACTTTCCATATGAAAGCCCACCAAGTTTTGCCAGAGAAGCAATATAATATCAATTCTTTCCCAGGTGAAGTGAGGTTTCTTAGAGAAATCCAAGAGAAACACTTTAAGTTTCTGTTGCCAGGAAGGAAATCTCTCTGGAAAGGAATAATACAAAGTTGTGCAGTTTCCTAACCTGATGAGAATCCCCTCCAAACTGAGGAAGCCCCCACAAATCTGATGGTGCCAGGTGATTTGATCTGAGCAGGTCCAGAAAAGAAAGGAAGACCCGTAGGCCTCTTTCCCTGCCCCATCCCCCACTTTGCATCCCTAACATAAGTGAGTAGAACCATAAAACCACTAATAAAAACATCTCCACTGGCTCTATTTACCCAGGTGTGTATCTCAGGATCTGCCTCTGACATTTTTAATACTCTCTCATTTCTCTGTCTTCCACAGGATTCATTTGAAGCAGCCCACAGGGAAGGGTGACACTGTGGAAACAAAACCCAGGGCCCCCTGGCCTCTGACTGAGGGGTGTGGAGCTTACTGGGAAATCACTTCCACCTGAAGAACACAAAAGACCCCAAGAGTGGAGGAAGCTGGCCCGAGGCCAACCGGAGGTATCAGACTAGCTGGGACCAAAGAGGGAGGTCTGAGGATGAAGTCTTGGAGTACACATTCTCCCAATCCTAAGGCAAACAGTGCCTGGGGCTTTGGCTACAGGGAGGGTGATGCCCATGGAAGCCAGGAATGGCAGCTATAATGAAGGCCTTCCGAACCTTTTTCTTTTTACCTTTTTAATGAGTTATAATGTGTTTGCAGAAAAAATACAGCAAGAAACTTAAATGAATGGCGCAATGGAATTGCAAAGGTGTGCCCAGATCAAAAAATGAAACACTGTCAGCTCCTGGGAAGCCTCCCTTCTGCCCCATCCAAATTTCTGTTCTTCATCCTCTTTGCTCAAAAGTAACTTGTCTCTGGACTTTTAACATGAAATATTTGTTTGCCTGTTTCCGTATTTAATATAAATGAAATGTATTCTTTTGTGGCCAAGTACTTTTACTCAACACTCTGTGTGTGTGTGAGTTTTGTTTCTGTTGTGTGTGAAGTTGTTGTTTGTTTGTTGCTGAATGTCATTTCGTTGTATGACTATATCATGACTTATCGTTTGAGTCTACTTTTGATGGGTATTTAAGTTGTTACCAATTTGAGGTTACTGTGAGTAGTGTCATCATGAATTTTCTTCTTCCTCTCTTGGTGTGTTCATTTCTGTTAGGTACCTACCTTGAGATGGAATTGTTGAGTTAAAGGATATACTTGTATTTGTATATATGTCAAACTGTTTTTATAAGTGTTTATACCAAATTATATTCCTATGTCAAGGTATAAGAGTTCTGGTTGTTCTGCTTCTTTGCCAACACTTGGTATTGTCTGTATTTCGAATTTGTAGCTATTCAGGTAAGTGTATAATAGCATCTCCTTGTGGTTTTTACTAGTATTACTATTATTACTGAGGTTGAACAACTTCTCATATGTTTGTCAGCCTTTTGGACATCTTTTACGAAATGCCTATTGAGTTCTCCTGCTCATTTTTCTGTTGGGTTATCTCTGTTTTTCTTACTAACTTATTAAGCTGTTTATATGACCTGAAAATGAAATTTTATTATACATTAAGTGTTGCAAATGTCTTTTTCTACTCTGTTTCTTGACTTTTTACTCTTTTAATAATGTGCTTTCATTAATATAATTTCTTAATTTATAATATGTATTTTACGTTTTTTTCTTTAAAGTTTTTTTGGGAGGCGGTTGTGTTTTTGTTTAAGAAATGTTTCCTTGGCTGAATAAAATTTTTTTTTTTTTTTACAAAATATCTCCTTTAGTCTCTTCTAGAAGCTTTATTGTCACTTCTTTCATATTAAAATATATTAGATACATTTAATTTGAATACACCATTTAATTTGAATATACCATTTTTTTCTTTTATTTTCTCCCATCATCCAACCTTCTCTCTCATTTCTTGAATGCCCCTGAATTTTACATCAGGCAAGATGTGTGTCTTTGTCATTTATCACCAAGCTTGGTAGTAACAACAGCAATAATACTAACTAGAATGTGTGTAAGATGCTATAACACACAATTCCATTCATTAACTAATTTAATTCTTGGGTGTCAACCCATGGAAACTATCAAAGTTTCATGATGTCCATTTTAAAGATGAAAAGACTGAGCCTCAGAGAAAAGTAACTTACCCAAGTTCACACGCTAAATAGGTAGTAGAACAAGGAGATTCAAATACAGACCTCTCTGATCTCAAAATATGTTCTTTTTTCATCTCCTAATTTTGATTAAGATGCCTTGAGAGCATCATCTTCCTATTACCTACTTGTGGATCGCTAGAGCATTAACATTTTGGTTTGCCTAGATAAAGCAGTTTCTGTCTTTTCTTTTCTTTTTTTTTTTTCTTCTTCTTTTCTGAGTTGGAGCCTCACTCCGTTGTCCAAGCTAGAATTCAGTGGCACGCTCACGGCCGTCCCAGCATTGACCCGCTGGACTCTGGTGATCCTTCCACCTCAGACTTCCAAGTAGCCACAACTACAGGCATGCGCTACAGTGTCCAGCTAATTTTTGATTTATTGTAGAGACGTGGTCTCTCCAAGTTGCCTGGGTGGGTCTCGAACCCACAGGCTCAGGCAATCCATTTGCCTGGGCCTCCTAAAGTGCTGGGATTACAGGCTGAGCCACTGAGCCCGGCCGTAGTTTCTTTCTGTTATTGTTGCTTTCCATTTTTATTTTGAATCAAGAGGTACAAATGCATGGGGTACAAATGCATGTTTGTTACATGGACATATTGTGTAGTAGTAAAGATTGGATCTTAGGTGGCCCATTTCTCAGTGAACACTGTGTCTAGTAGGCAATTTCTGAACCCTAACCCCCTCTCTCTGCCTCTCTCCTCCCTGGTGTCTATTATTTCCATCTTTGTGGCCATTTAGCTCCTATGTATAAGTGAGAACAAGCAGTGTTTGGTTTTCTGTTTCTGAATAAGTTCACTTAGGATGATGATCTCCAGCTTCACCCCTGTTGCTGTAAAAGACAAGCTTTCATTCTCTTTTATTGCTGCATAGTATTCCACGGGTGTGTGTGTGTGTGTGTGTGTGTGTGTGTGTGTGTGTATGTATTACTTTATCTAGTTGATTCATGGTGGGCACTTAGGTTGTTTCCATGATTTTGATATTGTGACTAATGCTGCAATGAACATGAGTATGGGTATTTTTTTTAATATACTATTTTTTTTCCTTTGAGTTGACCCTCTCGTAGTGGGATTGTTGGGTGGAACAGTCATTCAATTTTTAAGTCCTTTGAGAAATTTCCAGATTGTTTTTCATAGAGGTTGAACTAGTTTACAAGTCCACCAATAGTGGATGAGCATTCCCTTTTACCCACAGCCATGTCAGCATTTGTTGTTCTTTGACTTTCTGATAATAGTCATTCTGACTGGTGTGAGGTGCTATCTCACTGGGGTTTTAATTTACATTTCTTGGATGATTAGTGATGTTCAGTATTTTTTCCATGTTTGTTGACCGCTTGTGTCTTCTTTTAAGAAGTGTCTATTCATGTTCTTTGTCCACTTTTTTGATGGAGTTATTTGTTTTTTTCAAGTTGAGTTGAGTTCCTTGTAGATTCTGGATACTAATCTTTGGTTGAGGCATAATTTGGAAGTATTTTCACCCATTCAGTAGGGTTTCAACTCTGTTGATTATTTCTTTTGCTATGCAGATGATATTTAATTAAGTCCCATTTGTCTTTTTTAAATTTTTCTTGCAATTGCTTTTGGGGTTTTTGTCATAAATTCTTTGCCTAAGTTAATGTCCAAAAGAATGTTTCCTAGGTTTTCTTTCAAAATTTGTATAGCTTCAGGTCTTTAATTTTTATAATTTCTAAGTCTTTTAATCCATCTTGGGTTAATTTTTGTAAATGGTGAGAGGTAAGAGTCCAGTTTCATTCTTCTGCATATGGCTAGTCAGTTTTCTCAGCATCATTTATTGAATAAAGTATCCTTTTCCCACGGTTTATTTTTGTTGGCTTTGTTGAAGATCGGTTGGCTGTAGTTATGTGATTGCATTTCTGAATTCTCGATTCTGTTTTATTGATCTGTCGATTCTTATACCAAAACCTGCTGTTTCAGTTACACCATAGACTTACCATATAATTTGAAATCAGGCCATGTGATACCTCCACAATTGTTCTTTTGGTAAGAATTGCTTTGACCGTTCAGGCTCTTTTTGGGTTTCATATAGATTTTGAAATTTTTTTTTCTATTTCTGTGAAGAATGAAATTGGTATTTTGAGCGGGATTGCATTGAGTCTTCAAAGACTCTGAGTGTGGCGGGCTCAGGGCGAGTTGGACCACTTGCATGGTGTCTCAGCTAGAGTGGACAAGGCAGAAGTTGCATTTTTAAATGCTCTAACCTCGGAAGACACACAACATCACTTCTGCCAATATCCATTAGATTCTAGTGGTCAGAAGTCACACCTAGGTTTAAAAAATTGGAACATAGACCTCCACCTCTGGATGAGAGTGTGGCAAGATCATGTTGTGGAAAAGACTGTCGAATGGGAAATGTTGTCACATTTGGAAAACACAGTCAGTTGCACCACTTACACCAAATAAATTGATCTATGGGGGAGCTTCTAGTTTGAAAGGAAAGTATTTCTCAGCACTCCTTAAATCAAAGCTGTAAAATTACCACCTCTTAGAGGACCTGACTGAATCCTAGCCCTGTCTAGGATAAAATTATTCCATCTGGATTCACCAATGAATATACGAAGTAATAGGATGAATAATACACCCTCCCCTAAATGTCCATATCCGAATCCTAAAACCTGTGACTTCACTATGTTAGTTTGCATAACACACGGGCCTTTGCAGATGTGATTAAGTAAAAGATCTTGAGACAGAGAGATTGTAAGAGGGAGGCAGAAGTGTCAGAGTTAGAAGGAGTTGTGACGCTGGAAAGCGGGCTCAGAGACAGATTTGAAAATGCTCTGCAGCTAGCATTGAAGATGGAGGTCAAGTCCACAGGCCAAGGCATGTGAGTGGCTAGAAAAGGCAAACCTAGAGCCTCCAGAATGAATGCAGCCATGCCAACATCCTGATTTTTATCCCAGTGAGACCCATTTTCATATTTTGCCTTCTAGAACTATAAGAAAATAAAGTTGCTTTCTTTCATGTTAATAAATTTGAGATCATTTCTTACAGCAGCCATCGCAGACTGATATCTACATGAAGAGCTCTTTAGCTTGCTACCTGGCTTTGACCCTCGGACTTGGTGACCTCAGAACGCAAGAGATTGTAGGCTGAGTGCATGCTAGTTGTTAATACTGAGGCAGTCTGAACTGGGAAACCAGTTACAATGGATTCTAAAGCTTTCCTGGAAATACTTTTGACATTTACAAGATAATATTTCTAAACAGAAAATATCTTTTGAGGATCTCAAAGTTTGTTTCTAATACTTCATTGCTAATGTGTTTCAGAGCCTTGTTATTTAAGAATGTGCTGCCCAGACCAGTTGCAGTGTTGTCTTAAAGCTAGGTAAAATGCAGAATCTTGAGGCCCACCTCCGACCCACTGATTCAGAATCTGCATTTTAATAAGACCCACTGGAGACTTACCTGCACTTTAAAGTTGGAGATGCGTTCTTTCAGAGAGCTCATGGCATTGCCTGCCCCATCATTCCCAAAGTCCTCAAGTAAGCATGAGAATGGTTGTTACCTTTTTAAAATTAAAGATAGATGGCCCTGAATGAAAGCAGGCATGCCAAAGCAGACCGAATGTCCCCAGCTGCTGATCCAGGGAGTAGGATTCATGACACACATAGGGTTGATCATTGTCACTTACTGCTGCTTCCAGGCTAAGCAGAAGACAGACACCTGTGTACCTTCTCCAGCAAATATGTAGAAAGCCAAGTGTGCAGCATTCCAGGAAAGGGGCCAGAGGTTTCACTCATGAAAGAATACTCATGTTTTCTTCAAATGGTCATAATTTAATTTCTGCCTAATATCGCCTGGGTGCCGCTGCAGACTCTCAGAAGCTGGTGCTTTGTTTTATTTTAAAGCCATGCTATGGGGCTGTTTCAACTTAAATTTTCCCTAAGTAAAGCCATACAGCTGCCATGTTTCTATGTCAGTACATCCCCAGAAACACACACATGGGGTGTAAAAAGGAGAGGCTGTGGAAGAGAAAGAGGCTGAAGTCTGCGGCAAGAGAAAGGACACAGGTTCAAGACTTTCTAGACCAATATACTGCTTAAAGCCCTAGTCAAATCCTGCCTTGATTCCTGGCCCAGTGATTCTCCTTCTCAGAAATGAACTCAGATTGTGAACTACGTGAGAAGAGAGGGAAAAATGTCAAGGAACGGAAGAGGAATACTTGAGAAGGAGAAGATACCAGTATCAAAAGAAAAAGGAAATCATTCTTTTATCTAAAGAAGGAAATTGTTTTTGTTTTCCATTTTTTATTTCCTTCAGTGACATTACAGGAAAGTGGAAAATTTGGACACCCAGAGCCCAGAACCATATTGCGCTTTCTTTAATCATGTTAAGACCCTTAGGGGGAGGGGGACTGTGTTTCTGCATGATCTATTATTATTCAGAGTAATGGGAGAAGGATGGTTCAACCTAGAATTGGTTAAACAGTTGATTATTTTATTTTATTTTATTTTTTTGAGTTGGAGTCTCACTCTGTTGCACAGACTAGAGTGCAGTGGCCGCTCCCGGTCACCGCAGCCTCGACCCGCTGGGCTCCGGAGATCCTTCTGCCTCAGCCTTCCAAGTAGCTGGAACTACAGGCGCACACTACCATGCCCGGCTAATTTTTGATTTATTGTAGAGATGAGGTCTTGCCAAGTTGCCCAGGCGGGTCTCGAACCCGTGGGTTCAGGCAATCCACTCACCTTAGCCTCCCAAAGGTGGGGGATTACAGGCTGAGCCACCGACCCCGGCTACAGTTGATTATTTTAAACAACGCCGTGGAAGCAATCAATATAGGATTTTGTCTAACCAATTGTACAAAAAACTAACCAAAAACAATTACCATGAAACTTGGTAAGTAAATATACAAACTCCTTAGGTTCCAGAATTACAAATATGTTGAAAAATATAGAGGAATAGGGGTCAGATTCCTAGATTCTCTGCAGACACTGACCTGGAAGTTTTGCATGCATGATCACCCTTAATCCTCACCACATTCTTACAACATGGGTGCTGTTTTATCATAGTTTTACTGATGAAAACTGAAATGAGCTGAAGCTCATTTTCTTGTGTTCACAAAGATTGTGAGGCATGAAGTTGAGATTTTAGGTCAGCTCTGTGACTTGGCCTTTCTGATGTCTATAGTTTCTCTCAGTGAATTTTCATTGTAGACCCTTGGTTTGATATTGCTAACCCACTTTACAGATAAAGAAACTAAAGTTCAGTGACAAAATCACCCAGATTTTAAATAGCAGTGTTGGGCTTCAAACCGAGACCTGTCTGTTCTCAGTATTAGACCTTGTGGTAGATTAAAATTACCCATATAAAATAGTTCTTTATGATAATTAAACTGTTCCACATGATGACCATGATGCTATCTACTTGAATTTACACATGACAAAATTTGACGGAACTCAGCATACAACGCACACATGTGTGCACACACATACACGCGAGTACACATAAATGCTGGTGAAATCTGGGTAATTTTCACTTCTAAGTTAGTAAGTACTGCAGTAAATTCCCTGTTTTTTTACAATGGGCTGTGATTATGTAAGATATTAGCACTGGGAGAAGCTGAATAAAGAGTTAAAGAAATCCTCTATACTATTTTTGCATCTTCTTGTGAGTCTTACATTAAAACAAAAAACAAAAAAAATCTGTCTGCAAATTCTTTAATTTTCCTCCATTGGAGAAATGGAGTCTTCTTTTCAATCAGGTCTGGGAAAATTCTGTAACTGCTTGGCCAATGGAATACAATAGGTGTGATGCTGTGCCAGGTTTCAAGCTCATATATTGGATGCCTCTTTGCCTGGATCTTGCTACATCATCTCTGGGAGTCCTGAACTATATTATGCATGAAGATTGCCATGTGGAGAGGCCACATGCAGCGTTCCAGGCAGCAATCCCAGCTGAACCCAGTCTTCTATTTGTCCCTGGTAAGTCACCAGCCGCATGCAGGTGAAGCTGACTTGGACCCTCCAGACCAGCCCATTCTCTAGCTGGTTAACACCGATGACATCCATTAATACCATGCAGTGCAGACAAACCACCCTGCTGAGCCCTGCTCAGACTCTTGACTCACAAAAGCATAAGGCATAATAACATGGCTATGGCTTTAAGCCTCTAAGTTTTAGGTCGTTTTCTACATGGTATTAGATAACAAAATATACTTGTTATCTGACAAAGAAAAATAAGGCTGATAGAAAGGTTATTAGATATGTAGAATTAGGTGATGTAATATAGTAGGCATGTTCCTTCACTTTTTTGGTCTCAATACTGCTGGCTTCACCTTGAATATTATTTCCTTCAGGAAGTCTTCCTTGATACTGTGAACTGAATTAGATACCTCTCTTAGGTTCCTCTGTTCCCTCCCCGACGTGGTTACCAGGCATCAGAGGTCTCTCTCCCTCTCTCTCTCTCTCATTATACAGCAGACTCCATGAGGGCAAGGGTCACTTTATTATTATTATTTTTTGTATTTTTTTCTTTTTTTAAAAAATTGAGTCAGAGTCTAGCTCTGTTGCCCAGGCTAGAGTACAGTGATACCCTCATGGCCACCCAGCATTGATCTGCTGGGCTCAGGTGATCCTTTCTCCTCAGCCTTCCACGTAGCTGGAACCACAGGTGCACCTTACTACGCCTGCCTAATTTTTTTGATATGTTGTAAAGATGAGGTCTCACCAAATTGCCCAGGCTGGTCTCGAGCCACCAGGGTTCAGGCAATCTTCTCACCTCGGCCTCCCAAAGAGCTGGAATTGCAGGCTTAAGTCACCGCACTCAGCCCTTCTTTTCTTTTATATTTATTTATTTATTTTAAATGTTGTATTTTAAGGATGTGGAGTAGGATTTAGGGTTAGGTATACAAATGTTTATTATGCAGGTACCATTGTTAATGAGATGTGCCCCCTCCTCCCCTGGTAATTTCCTGCTACTGCCAATCCTAGCCCCATCCCTCCCCTGGCAGTTTCCCACAACTGCCATTCCCTTTCTTATAGTATTATGCTAACTGTTCAAGGTCTGCTTATGAGTGAGAACATATGGTACTCTGTTCTTTGTTTCTGTGATAGATCACTGAGTATGATAGATCACTGAGTATGATAGACTCTAAATTCATCCAAGTTGCTGCAAAGTCTATATATTTGTCCTTTTTATGGCTGCATGAGATTCCATTGTGTATATGTACCACATTTTTTTGTATCCAGTGCAGTTTCGATGGGCAGCATGGTTGATTCCATGTTTTTGCTATTGTGAATAGTGCTGTAATACATGTGTGTGCAGGTATCTTTTTTGTAGAACCATTTGAATTCCTTTGGGTCATTGCCAACAGGGGAACTGCTGGGTCAAATGGAAGGCCAATTTCCAGTTCTTTCAGAAATCGCCACACTGCCTTCCAGAGAGATTGCATTAGTTTGTATTCCCACCAGCAGTGTAGAAGCACTCCTTTTTCTCTGCATCCTTGCCAGAATCTTGGTTATTGTTTGTTTTATTAATTAAGAGATGTCCACTCTTACTGGGGTTAGGTGGAATACCAATGTGGTTTTGATTTGCATTTCTCTGATGATTAGTGAGGCTGAGCACTTTTTCATGTGTCTGTTGGCTGTCCCTATGTATTCTTTTGAGAAGTGTCTATTCATGTCTTTTGCCCACTTTTTAAAGGGGCTGTTTGTTTTTTTCCTTTCGATGTGTTTGAGTTCCTTGTAGATCCTAGATGTTAGACTGGCAAGGGCTACTTAGAAAAATGTTATGGATACATAATAGTTGTACATATCTATGGGGCACATGTGATATTTTGATGCATGTGTACAATGCATAGTGATCAGATCAGGGTAATTGAGATTATACATCATCTCAAGCATGTATCATTTCTTTGTGTTAGGAACATTCCAATTCCACTTTTTTGGTTATTTTTCAAATACACATTGAATTATGGTTAACTACAGTTGCCCTATTGTGTTACTAAACACTAGATCTTATTCCATCTATCTATTTTGCACCCATTAACCAACTCATCTTTGTCTTCCCCTCCCTACTATCTTTCTCAGACTCTGGTAACCAACATTCTACTCTCTGTCTCCATGGGATCATTTTTTTTAGTTCCCATATATGAATGAGAACATGTGACATTTGTCATTCTGTATCTGGCTTATTTCACTTAATATAATGTCTTCCAGCCCCATCCATGTTGTTTCAGATGACAGGATTGTATTCCTTTTATGGCCAACAAATATGCCATTGTGTATCTGTACTACATTTTCTTTACCCAGTCATCCGTTGATGGACATGTAGGTTGATTCCATATCTTGACTCTTGTAAATAGTGCTGCGATAAACACAGGGCACAGGTGTCTGCAAAGACTACTTTTGCCCAACTTAACACTACTGCCTCGTATATATTATTCAATGTGTGATTTTTGAATGAATAAACAAAGAGAGGAGTGCTCTCCATCATCCTGCTTAGCTCCAGCCTTCTGCAGTTTTTTTATTTCTGGAGTTTTTGGACAGGTGAGAAGATTCCAGGTGTGTCCCCTACACATCTCAGACATCAACCTTCTCTCTGAGACTCCCAAGATCCTAAGTCCACAAATCCATCTGCTAGGCAACAGCTCAGAGGCAGTAGGAACTGGGAGGGTAGGAAGGTAAGAGGTGCACTCACCAACCCCCCACCAAGCTGGCGCCGCCTGGTTTGCTTACTTTCTTGCTCAGCCAGAGAAAAGTCATTTCCACAGGCTCCTGCCTCCTGGGCCATCACCAGGGAGCTCTCTAGTGCTTCCGAATGTCTGTCCCTACAGCATCCTCTGTCCCCATTTAGGTCCTGCCAGGGGGCGATCTGGCTCCTCCTGGTCTGCCCTTGAAAATTCCAATCACAATGACACAACAAATATTTACTGAGCATTACCCTCCAGCAAAGATTTCGACTGGGTGAGTCCTTGACCTCCAGGAGTTTAATATCTCAGTGGAGTTTCCATCTGGTAGAAGCTGAGAAATGAAAGAAAACAAAACAAAACGGAACCACTGGCTTGTTCTGAAGTTCAATGGTAAACTAAAGCTAGCACTCATGGGCTTGCAGAGCCAGTGGATAGATATTCAAGAATTTTGTGTTAGTTGTTAAGCCATTGGTAGCTTGAGATTGGCCATGGTGAGCATATATGCATGAAGGAAATCAACAAACACTAGAATCAAGCTCCCTCATGCCAACCAGTTCACAAGCACACCACTAGAAAATTGACTTTCTGTTTTTGGTCCTGTTTCCCTATGTGAAAAATGGGGATATAAGTCCTTATCTCCATAGGTTTCACAAGTATTAACATGGCCTGGTGCTTGGTACGTGGGGAGTGCTCAGAAATGACTGGATCTTTCCCCAGCCACCTGTCTCTTCTTCCTGAAGTAATACTGAAAGTTAACACTGAGTTCTGTCTTCCTGTGACTTTATGGGTTGTGAATCACTGAATAGGAAAGAGTACACATTTTAAGATGGAACATAGACTGTCTTTCATAGTCAACATGCTACTTTGGAATGTTCCTAAAGTTTCCCAGGGTCTTCTTCTTCCACCCTGGTATTAATAAGACAGTAGGGAGGACAAGGTCAGGCAAAGATATTGAGGGGCACCAATAAGTGAAATTTGGATGCTTTTAAAAACTTCCCAGTGTGGGGCACATGTGTAAACAGATTGTGGAACTCAGAATACTTCCACTTGGTCATTCATTAAAAAATCCTTTCTGGTTGGGCACAGTGGCTCAAGCCTGTAATCCTAGCACTTTGGGAGGCCAATGCAAGGGGACTGTTTGAGCTCAGGAGCTGGAGCAACAGGGTGAGACCTGGTCTCTACAAAAAATTTAAAAATTAGCTGGGTGTGGTGGCTCATGCCTGTAGGACCAGCACTTTGGGAGGCCAAAATGGGAGGATTACTCGAGCCCAGGAGTTTAAGACCAGCCTGGGCAACATAGTGAGACCTTGTATCTAAAAAAAATTCAAAAAATTAGCCTGGCATGGTGGTGCCTGCCTGTAGTCCCAGCTACTTGGGAGACTGAGCAGAAGATTTGCCTGAAACCAGGAGGTCGAGGCTGCAGTGAGCAGTGATCAATGAGTAGTGACCACTGTAGCCTAGGTGACAGAGTGAGACCCTGACTAAAAAAATATACATTCATGCATTGATTGAGCATCACAATAGGCCAGTTAGTCTCTCACCTATACTCTGTGTATGTAGCTATAAATAGATGTGTTCTCTGTAAACAACCATGAAGTAAGTTATTAAAAGTACATATAGTGTAGGGAAACCCCTCTGGGTCCCTTCCCACTGTGGGAGCTTTTCTGTCCTCTCAATAAATCCCGATTTCTCAAAAAAAGTGCATATGTGTAATTTAAGGGAAATATAGGACACTGCACAGGCATATAAGAGGTGGAGAGCGATTTTAGTTGGAAATTTCATGAAAGACTCCTCTAAAGAAGTGTCATGTCAGCAAAGATCTGAAGGAAAAAATCTTTTGTCAGGTTAAATGGAAAATGTGGCAGACAGACTTTAGGATGGCCCGTGTGATCTCTGCCTCCTGTAACCCTCTCCCCTTAAATATGGGTGGGACATGTGACTTGCTCTAACTAATAGAATAAGGCCAAGAAGATGAGATGTTACTTCTGTGATCACATTACCTAAGACTGCAGCTTCTGTCTTGCAAGCAGACTCTCTCTATTGCTTTCTTAATTTGCACGCTTAGGTGAAACAACCATGTCAAAGAGGTTCACATGGCAGGAATTGAGAGCAACCTCCAACCAATAGCCAGCAAGGAACTGAGGCCTTTAGTCCAGTAACCCATGAGGTACTGAATCCTATCAACAGACCAGTGATCTTGGAAGTGGATCCTTCCCTAGTCAAGCTTTTAGGTGAGACTCCAGCCCCAGGTGGCAACCTGATTGCATCAGGGAAACCAGTAAAGTCAGACCCAGCCTTCTGACCCATAGAAATATTGATATGATAAATGTATCTATTTTTTTTAACTTTTGTTTAAGCTAAGTTTGTGTTAATTTGTTTGCAGCATAGCTGACTGATACAAAGAAGGAGAAGAATGTATTCCAGGCATAAAGAACCACATGCATGTAGGAGGTGAAGCAGATAAAGTCTGAACACTGGAGAGAGGTAAGTATGATCAGTGAATAAGAAGTTGCTGAGAAGTGAGGCAGTAAGGTAAACACAGGCCCATGTGGGTCATAGAACAGATTCTGGCTCTTGTCTTGGGGACTCTGGGGGGAGAAGCAATGACAACTTTGAAGCAGAGAGTTTAATGAAATTAGATTTTTGATATGCCAGTCTGACTGTTAGGAAGAATGGATTGGCAGGGACACAGACATGTGTGGGGAGACTCTTTGGGTTGTGAAATAAGATACCATTATGGCTCAGACCAGGAGGTGATGGTTGAGTCATAGAAAACTGGACACTTTCAAGAAATATTTTTAAGGTAGGATGGTTCAGTTTTAATAACAGAGTGGACACAGAGTGGAAGAAACAGAATCATCTATTGAGATGAAAGAAGGTGTTGGTGGTTTGAGTCTTTAAAGAGAATTAGAACATTCTGGATCAGTCTGGGGAGCTTAAAGACTGATGTAGATGTTGGACTTTTGATCCCAGCTTCTGTCTGGAGTTGCTTTTACCTCCCTCAGGCAGGACAGTTCAGAATTTGCCTAGTTTCTGAGCCCAATTAACACACTGTGCAAAGATTTCATTAGCATGTGGGAAAGGCCTGAGTGCAGAATAAATCTCCATGTCATTTTGCTAATGCTAATTATTTCTTCTGCAAACACTCATGAGCGTGACTGCACCTTGATCAAAGAAAAGTTGTTTATCTCCCTCAGGACCCAAGTCAGGGCCAAAAAGATATGAATTTATTTGGAATGTATGAAGTCCCTTACCATTACATTGTAGGTTTAACAGGGATGGGTTATTTGTAAGAAATGAGTGTGTGTGGGAACTATAAAGGAGAGGAAGCTTGGACCCTGCCCTGAAGGAAGAGGGATTCTGCTTAGAAAGATGGGACATTAATTCATTTCTCCTTCATTTATGCATTCACACTATTTTTTCTTCTGCTGCTTTATGCAATGTGGTCACAGAAATGACATTTGTATAACACATTCGTAAAGGCTTTGGTAATCACCCAGCAAGTTGATTAACTTTTTGTGCCTCTGTTTTCTCATGTGTGAAGGCCAGCTCTTTGCACTTAAAATCTAGTATTTGAGGTTAAAATCTTGGAGAAGCAAAGTCAGCTTTTCCTACGAAAGTATAAGCTTCCATAAAGGCAAAAATATATTCATATTATCCACTATTGGACCCCTAGTGATTTATGAGACTGCCTGACTCAATAAGTATTTGCTGAATAAATAAATGATATTACACATGTATAGCATATGACATGTAGAGGGCATTCAGGAAAAAGCAGCCATTTTCATTTATCTTCTTTCTCACTCACTCTTTCCTTCCTACTCTGCTCCTCTCACTCCCTCTTCTCACTCTCCTCCTCTGTTATCTTCCCCTTAAGTTTGGAAAGAAAAGAGGAAGTATTCTCTCTCTCTCTCTCTGGTTATCAGATTTGGTTGGTGTGCCCAGCTTATGTATAATCACACTGATTTCTTTTCATATTTTGAAATCAGAGGGTTATGGTACTATGGAACCCCAGTTCAGTTCTTCCATTGAAAAGATGTTTATATTTAGGGAAGTGGTTGGTGAGTATCACAGCTGTTGTTTAGGTACCATTTGTCTCAGTTCTTAGGAAATGAAAAATTACCCTGAGAATTGAGAAAGTGAGCAAGCTAGACATTATTTCACTACTTCTCAGAATAAAATACTCATATTTCATCCATCTATTCATCCATCCATCCATCTATCCATTACTCATTCATTCACGCACTCAATCACTGACATATTCATTTTTCTACTCAATAAATATTTGTTAATCAACTGCGTGCTTAAGCTTGTGCTAGGAACTGGGAGTACCACAGTGACCAAAACAAGTCTAGTGCAGGTAATTCATAGGTTATCAGAAAGTAAAAAATTCTGCAGGAAAAAAAGATGGCACGTCTTCCTGGCATTTGATTTTAATCAATAGTAAGCAATGGCCATGTTATTTTTTATTATAAAGTAAATGGACTATTAATTCATAGGTTACATGAACTCCTTAAGATAAAGTGTGGGACTTAAAAAAGATTCTCTACATCAGCAGGCTTCTTTGAGGCTCCCCTTCAAAATAGAAGGGTCTTCTCTGAATCTGAGGGAAATTTGAAAAACACTAACCAGAAGATGGGTGGTATTGGGCTTTTGAAGACAACTGGTTAAACACTCCCACTGATAGTCAATCTGTGAAGAGTGATTACGTCCCTACTGTGTGTAAAGCACTGTACTGGCCACTGAGATATGGGGAGAGAAGTAGATGTATCTGAGGTGCCTACCCAGCACACACTTCATCCTGGAACTGTCTCTTTCCCTGCCTTTGAGAAACAATGCAAAACAAAACTACTTTACTGAAGCATAATTGGCATAAAGGAACTGTTCATCTTTAATGTACAAGACTCGATGAGTTCAGAGATAAGTATATACCTGGGAAACCATCACCACAAACTATGCTATAAGGTTATCCATCACCTCCAAAAGTTTCCTCCAACCCTCTTTGTTGTTTCCTCTCCTCTTCCTCCTCTTCCTCCTCCTCCTTCTTTTTCTCCTATCCTTCTTCTCCTTCTTCTTCTATGAGAACATGCAATATAAGATCTATCTTCTTAGCAAAATTATAAGTATATAACACAGTATTGTTCACTACAAGCACTATGCTCTACTACAGATCTCTGGGACTTATCCATCATGTATAACTAAATCTTGTACCCTTTAACCATGACCCCTCGACCCCCCAGCCCCACCCCCACTGCCACTACCTTCCACACCAGCCCCTGACAACCACCATTCTACTCTCTGTTTCTATTTTAGATTCCTTGTATAAGTGGGACCAAGTAGTATGCATCTGTTTGAGCCTGTCTTATTTCACTTAGCATAATGTCCTCCAGATTCATCCATATTGTTGCAAATAGCAAGATTTTCTACTTATTAAAGGCCAAATATTATTTCATTACATATATATAATATTCCACATATATATTGCACGCACACACATATACACACACACATATAGTGAGAGATGGAAAAAATGTGATATATCTCACATTTTAAAAAATCCATTTATCTACCTATGGACATTGAGATTGCTTCTGTACTTGGCTATTGTGAATAATGCTGAAATGAGCATGATTATGTACCCAGAAGATAATTGCTAGATAATTGCTAGATCATATGGCAGTTTTATTTTTAATTTTTTGAAGAACTTCCATGCTCTTTTCCAAGTGGTTGCACAAATATACATTCCCACCAGCAGTGTACAATGCTTCCCTTTTCTACACAACTTCTCTAACACTTGTTAGCTTTTAAATTTTTTATGGGCTAGAAGAGATGACTCAAGCCTGTAATCCCAGCACTTTGGGAGACTGAGGTGAGAGGATTGCTTGAGTCCAGCCGTTCGAGACCAGCCTGGGCAACTTGGTGAGCCCTTGTCTCCACAATAAATAAAAAAATTAGCCGGCATGGTGGCGTGTGCCTGTAGATCCAGCTAGTTGGAAGGCTGAGGTGGAAGGATCGCTTTAACCCAGCAGGTCGAGGCTGCGGTGGCCATGAGTGTGCCACTGCACTCCAGCCTGGGCAACAGAGTGAACTCTGACTCAAAAAAAAAAAAAACGAAAAACAAACAAACAAAAACTTTATAACACTGACCCTAACAGGTGGGAGGTGATATCTCATTGTGGTTTTGATTTGCATTTCACTGATGATTAGTGATTCTGAGTATTTTTTCGGGTACCTGTTGGCCATTTGAATGCCCTCTTTGGAGAAATATATGTTAATTTCTTTTCCCATTTAAAACTCATATACCTATATAAAAATATATTTAATTTTTTGTTATAGGAGTTTTTTATATACCACGTATATTATTGCTTTATCAGACATATATATCTCATAAAAATAATCTTTTAAATTTTTTAATCTTTTAAATTTTGAAAATATTTTCTCCCCTTCCATAGAGAGGCTTTTCATTTTGTTGATTTCTTGCTTAGTTATGCAGAAGCTTTTCATTTTGGTAAAGTCCCCCTTGTCAATTTATGCTTTTGCCGCCTGTGCTTATGGTGTCATATAAAAGAAGTAATTGCCAAGAATATTGACATTTTTCTCTTAGAGTTTCAGGTCTTGCATTTTTAAACCCTTTTGAGTTTATGTATGTGTCTGTTGCAAGACAGGGGCCCAATTTCATTCTTTAATGTGTGGACATCCAGTTTTCCAACACCATTTATTGAAAAAACTGTCCTTTCCTCATGGTGTATTCTTGGCACCCTTGTCAAAGTTCATTTCATCAGACACGGCAGGCTTATTTCTGGGCTTTCAATTTCATTCAATTGGTTTATAGGTCTATTTTTAAGCTAGTGCCATGTTGTCTTGATCGCTATAGCCTTGTAATGTATTTTGAAATCGGGAAGTGTGATGCCTCCAGCTTTACCATCTTGCTCAAAATTGCTTTGGCGATTTGAGGTCTTTTGTGGTTTCCTATGAATTTTAGAATTTTAAAAAATTGTCCAAAGAAAAAAAGCCATTCGGCATTTGATAGGGATGAAATCAAATCTGTAAATAGCTTCGGGTAGTATGGACATTTTAACAATATTAAGTCTTCCAACTTGTGAACATGACATGTATTTCCATTTATTTGTGTCTGTTTTAACTTATTTCATCTGTGCTTTGTAGTTAGCACTGTACAAATATTTCACCTCTTTGGTCAACTTTATTCCTAAATACTTTGTTCTTTTTGGTGCTACTGTAAATGGAATAGAGTTCTTATTTGATTTTGTACAGTTCATTGTTAACATCTATAAACACTACTAGTTTTTTATGTTGGCTCGGTATCCTACAACTTTACTGATTTTGTTTATTAGTCCTAACAGTGTGTGTGTGTGTGTGTGTGTGTGTGTGTGTGTGTGTGTGTGTGTGTGT
>NW_007258841.1:563609-659793 GCF_000164805.1 Carlito syrichta
TTTTTTTTTTTTTTTTTGAGTTGGAGTCTCATTCTGTCGCCCAGACTGGAGTGCAGGGCCGCTCCCGGCTACCACAGCCTCGACCTGCTAGGCTCCGGCAATCCTTCTGCCTCAACCTTCCGAGTAGCCGGAATTACAGGCGCGCGCTACCACGCCCAGCTAATTTTTTGATTTATTGTAGAGATGAAGTCTCGCCTGCCCAGGCGGGTCTCGAACCCACGGGCTCAGGCAATTCCACTCACTTCAGCCTCCCAAAGGTGCGGGATTACAGGCTGAGCCACAGAGCCCGGCTGCCAATCCCTTTCTTATAGTATTATGATAACTGTTCGAGGTCTGCTTATGAGTGAGAACATATGGTACTCTGTTCTTTGTTTCTCTGTTGTCTGTTCTTTGTACTCTGTTCTTTGTTTGATAGATCACTGAGTAGGATAGACTCTAAATCCATCTAAGTTGCTGCTAACTCCATATGTTTGTCCTTCTTTATGGCTGCATAATATTCCATTGTGTACATGTGCCACATTTTTAAAATCCGGTCCAACATCAGTGGGCAGCATGGTTGGTTCCATGTTTTTGCTATTGTGAATAGGGCTGCGACAAACATGATTGTGCCGGTATCCTTATGGTAGAATGACTTGAGTTCCTCTGGGTAGATTCCCAATAGGGTGATTGCTGGGTCATATGAAAGGTCAATTTCTAGTTCTTTCAGAAATGACCACATGGTCTTCCAAAGAGGTAATTTTACTACTTTCTTTCCAATTTTGATACTTTTAATGTCTTTTTATTTTTACCTAATTTCTGTAGCTAGGAATTCCAGTACTACATAAAATCAAAATGTTAAAAGTGGGCACCCATGCCTTGTCTCAGGTCTTGAAGAAAACGCTTTCAGTATTTTGCTCTTGACTATGATGTCAGCTGAGGCTTTTTCATATATGGCCTTCTTTGTGTTGAGGTATGTTTTTTCTATACTTAATTTGTTGAGGGTTTTTAATCACAGGTAGTATTGAATTTTTTAAAATACATTTTCTGCATCTGTTGAAATGATCATTTGATATTAATCCTTCATGCTATTAATGTGGTGTATCACACTGATTGATTTGTGTATGTTAAAACATCCTTGCATCCCAGGGAAAAATCTCCACTTAATCATGGTGTATGATCCTTTTAATGTGTTGTTGCATTTAGTTTGCTAATATTTTGTTGAGGATTTTTGCATCCTTGTTCATAAGGGATATTGACTTTAATATCCAATCTTGTGGTATCTTTGTCTGACTTTGTTATATGAGTGATACTAACCTAGGATGAGTTTGAAAGTGTTTGTTTTTCTTTTCTTTATTGAAGAAGAATTTTAAGGTGGCCTGGTGTTAATTTTCACTTAAATGTCTGGTAGAATTTACCTGTGAAGCCATGTAATCCTGGGCTTTTTGTTGTTGGTTAAAGACTTATGATTACTAATTCATTCTTCTTATTTGTTATTAATCTGTTCATTGTCTTAATTACAGAAAGTCCCCTATGTATGAATCTTCAAGTTGTGAACTTTCAAAGATATTCATGCACATTCACATGTCCAATCACAGAAGTTTACGTGTCTGGTATATTGTCACATGTGTGTATCCTGTACAAGTGGTTGTGCTTTTTTAAAAAATGTTTTATTTGTGTGAAAAGTATTATAAATCTATTAGAGAACAGTACTATATAGCAGACTGTGTTAGGTGGGTACCTAGGCTAATTTTGTTGGGCTTACAAGCAAATTGGACTTATAAACATGCTTTCAGAATGGAACTTGTTTGAATGTGGGGAACTCACTGTACTTCTTGATTTGGTCTTGGTAAATTACACATTTTTAGAAATTTATCTATTTCTTCTTGGTTGTCCAATTTATTGCATATAAATTTTATACAGTTCCTTATGATTTTTTTTATTTCTGTAGTATCAATTGTAATACCTCCTCTTTCGTTTCTGATTCTATTTGAGTCTTCACTCTCTTTATCTTAGTCTAGCTAAAGATTTGTCAGTTCTATTTAGTTTTTCAGAAAAATGCTTTGTTAATATTTTCCATTGCTTTTCTATTCTCTATTCAATTTATTTCTGTGCTAATCTTTATTTTATTCTTCTGCTAACTGGGGGTTTAGTTTTCACCTTTTTTTCCTAGTTCCTTAAGGTATAAAGGTAGGACGTTTATTTGAATTTTTTTTTCTTCCTTTAAAATGTAGATATTTATAGTTGTAAAATTCCCTCTTGGCACTGTTTTTATGCATTTCATAAGTTTTGGTATAATGGGTTTTTTTTTCATTTTCATTTGTCTTGTACATTTTATAATTTCCCTTTTAATATCTTCTTTGGATCAATGGTTGTTCAAGAGTTTGTTGTATAATTTCCATGTATTTGTGAATTTTTCTATTTTCTTTTATTTATGGATCTCTAGTCTATTCCATTGTGGTTGGAAAAATACTTGGAATAATTTTAATCTTCCAAAATGTGTTAAGTCTTGTTAAGTAACCTAGCGTGTGATTTATCCTTTTATCCTTGAAAGTATTCCATGTGTGCTTGAGAAGAATGTGTATTCTGCTACTGTTGGGTGGAATGTTCTGTATATAACTTTTAGGTTCACTTGGTCTGTAGTATTGTTCAAGTCTCCTGTTTCTTTATTGGTTTTCTATCTCAATCATCTATCCATTATTGAAAATGGGTTATTGAAGTCTGCTACCATTATTGTATTGCTGTCTATTTTACATTTCAGCTACATAAATGTTTGATTTATATGTTTAGCTTGAGTGCACACATATATATATAAATATATTTACATAAATATCATATAAATATATTTACATACTATGTATATAAATATTTATATATAGAATTGTGATTTATTATTTGTGGTTACCATGAGGCTTGCATAAAACTTCTTATTGCTGCAGCAGTTTATTTTTAGCTGATAGCTATTTAAACTCAAGTGCAAATAAAAACTCTACACTTTACTCCCATTCCCCCACTTTATGTGATTGATGTAATAATTTACTTATTTTTATATTGTGTACCCATTAACAAATGTTTTGGTAACTATAGTTATTTTTAATATTTTTGTCTTTTAGCTTTTATATTACTGTTAAAATTGATTTCGGTGCCACCATTGCAGTATTATATTATTCTGTATTTTCTGTATATTTATCCTTATCTGTGCTAGTTATACTTTCATGTGCTTTTATGTTGCTGTTTTGCATCTTTTTGTTTCAACTTAAAGAACTCATTTTAATATTAATGCCTTGTTTAAGGTAGGTCTATGAGTGATAAGCTCCTTCAGTTTTGTTTGTCTAGGGAAGTCTTTATCTCCTTCACTTTTTGCTTTTTTAACTAGGAAAGGTAAATTTCTTAAAAGAAAGATACATTGTGAAGGGCATAATGGGCAGGACAACCGGGAGAGTGTCTGCTGTCCTCTGCCTCCTTCACTTGTTTAAAGAAAATTTTTGCTGGGTATAGTAGTGTTGGTTGCCAGGTGCTTTTGCTTGTTTGCTTTGGTTTGGGTTTTTCCTTTAGTACTTTCAATATATCGTCCCACGCTCTCCTAGCCTGCAAAAATTTCTGCTAAGAGGTCTACTGATAGTGTTATGGAGATTTCCTTGTCCATGATGGGCCTGTTTTTTTTATTGTTGTTCTTACTGTTTTAAAAAACGTTCTCCTTGTCTTTAACTGTTGACAACTTAAATATAATGTGCCTTGTGTAGACTACTCTAGACCTAACAAATTCAGAATCCTTTAGGCTTCATGAATCTTGATGCTCATTTCCCTCCCCCTATGTGGGAGGTTTTTTGTTGCTATTAGTTTAAATAAATTCCCCTCTCCCTTTTCTTTATCTTGTCTTATTGGGACACCAATAATACATAAACTGGTTTGCTTGATGATGTATCATAAATCACATAGACTTTCCTCACTCTTTATATTCTTTTGCTTTTTGTTTCTTTGACTTGGTAATTTTAAATTACTTGTCTTTGGATTCATTGATTTTTTTCTTCTGTTTGCTCAAGTTTGATGTTAAAGCTCTCTATTGATTATTTTAGTTCATTCATTTTACTCCTTAGCTCTTAATTTTCTGCATGGTCCTTTTTATAGTTTTTATATTTTTGTTGAACTTCCCATTTTGTTCATGTATCATTTTTCTAATTTTGGTTAGTTGTCCTACAGATTTCTGACCTTCTTTAAGACAATTATTTTGAATTGTTTGCCAGGCAACTTGTAGAGCATCCTTTCTTTCTTTCTTTCTTCCTTTCTTTCTTTCTTTCTTTCTTTCTTTCCTTCCTTCCTTCCTTCCTTCCTTCCTTCCTTCCTTCCTTCCTTCCTTTCTGTCTCACTCCATTGCTCAGACTGGAGAGTAGTGGCACAATCAGGGCCACTGCAGCCTCAACCTGCTGGTATTAGGTGATCCTTGCACCTCAGCCTTCCAAGTAGCTGGAACTACAGATGCATGCCACAATGCCTGGCTAGTTTTTGTGTTTTACTGTAGAGACAAGGTCTCACCAAGTTACCCAGGCTGGTCTTTTTTTTTTTTTTGAGTTGGAGTCTCACTCTGTCACCCAGACTGGAGTGCAGTGGCCACTCCCGGCCACCGCAGCCTCGACCTACTGGGCTCCGGTGATCCTTCTGCCTCAGCCTTCCAAGTAGCTGGAATTACAGGATGTACTACCACACCTGGTTGATTTTTTGATTTATTGTAGAGATGAGGTCTCGCTGCCCAGGCAGGTCTCGAACCTGCGGGCTCAGGCAATCCACTCACCTCAGCCTCCCAAAGGCGCAGGATTACAGGCTGAGCCACCGAGCCCGGCTCAGGCTGGTCTTAAACCCCTGGGCTCAGACAATCCTCTCATCTTGGCCTCTCAAAGTTCTGGGATTATAGGCTGAGCCACCACGCTCAGCCTGAGCATCATTTCTTTAGGGTCTGTTATTGGAGATGTATTTTGTTTCTTTAGTGGTGTTATGTTTCCCTCATTCTTTGTAATCCTTGTGGCCTTGCATTTGTGTTTGTGTATTTGGAGAACTCGCCTCTTTCAGTTTTACAAACTAGTTTTGGCAGGGGGAGCCCTTCATTGGCCTGCCTAGCCAGAAATCCTGAATGGACTGTTTGGTGAGGATCACGGGTGAGCTTGCATCCAGGATCCACAAGTGAGTGAGCAGGTAGGTTTGGTACCTGAGTCTATGTGCAAACCTACTGCTGGCATCCACAAGTAGACTTATTGCCAGGGTCTCTGAGTGGCCAAGCCAGCTGCTAGGAACCACAGGCAGGTAGGTGGGCCTGGCAACTGTGTCCACTGGTGGACAGGTGTAGAGTTTTGATCTGTAGGTGGGAAGAATACTGCTGATGTCTGCAGGTGGTCCTGCCATTAGGATTTTTGAGCAGACCTGCCACTGGGGCTTCAGATCAGTTGTTGAGATCTCTGTGCTACTTGTTGAGAGTCCTTGTTCCTTTTGGTTTTTAGCTACCCTCAGTTAATTCAGTTGTGTTGCTTTCCTCAGTGTTCTTGGTGAGACATAACAGAGGCAGGTATGTCAGCAGTCTTAAAGGGTATGTCTTACCCTTTCTGAAACAGTGTACTGAGGCAACCATGATTGTGCCAGGTGACCTGTGCTCCCTGACCTTATCTGATTGGGTCAATGGTAGACCATAGGTATGATTTGAGTCAATCTATTTTAAAAATTATTTTCAGGAATTAATTCAAGAATTATGGGACTCAGGACAATGCATATTCAAGGTCTTGTAAGATTAGAACCAGTGGCCCTCGATGGCTGATAACGTGGAGCAAAAGGAACTAGAGGCAATAAAGAAAGCTAATGAACAGACGAAGAGAGATCAAGGTGCACTTTAGCAGAGCTGAGCAAACACATGATCCATAAGAGAGGAATTGAGGATTCCAAAGAACTAGAATTTGCCTCTCAAAATTGAATTTGTTGAGATTCCCTCAATTGTTGTAATAAGTCCCTCTTTACTTAAGCTAACTTATCTGGGTGATTGTTTCTTAAAATCTGATGACATTTTTGGTAAGATGGGAAAAAAGAAAATAATTCTAACATGTGATTCCTGCCCCCACTGAGCTTATTGCCTAATAATAATAATAACAATAGCAATATTCACAACAGCAGTAGCTATTATCCACTGAACTCATGCTATTTCCTAGCTTCCTTTAATTATCATATTTGAGTCTCACAATCCTCTGAAGTACATGGTTTATTTTGTCGTTATATTGACAAGGAACTTAGAGATACTCAGTTGCTTGCCTGCAGGCACGCAGCCAGGAGACATTGAAATCGAGTATGAAAGATAGTAGTCTGCCCCAGAGCCCTCTCTCTTAACCAATGTGCTTGACTGATCAGCTAGAGAACTAAGAAATGTAAAACCAGAAAGGGAAACAACCAGGTCTCTCAACATTAAATGTATACATACTTAAACTAGTCTCTTGTATTGAACATTTAATTTGTCTCTAAGTCTTTGCTGTTATAAACTTGGCTTCAGTAGTATACCTCCTACATCTGTAACAGATGTATATGGCAAATGAATGAGAATGACTATTATAAAGATGCAGCTAAGAGAAAAGTTTACTATGGGCTGGTGATAAGTAGAAAAAGACCAGGGCAGAACGTTTTGGGAATCTGAGAGGACATCATCAACAAATGTACATAGAGTAACTTCACAATCATTGATTTAAATTTAGAACACTTATTGATACAGCTGAGATGGATAGCTTTAAGGGGAACATCTTGGTCATAGGTATCAAGACCCCTAAAAATGCCCATACTGTTCAGCAAATTAATTCCATTTTGGGAAATAAATCTCAAAGAAATAATCTGTTACAGATGTAGGAGGTATACTACTGAAGCCAAGTTTATAACAGCAAAGACTTAGAGACAAATTAAATATTCAGTATGAGAGACTAGTTTAAGTATGTATCCATTTAATGTTGAGAGGCCTGGTTGTCATGCTATTGGCTCTCTAATCCCATCCTCTTATGCTTGGCTTTGTGATGCTGGGGATGTGACTTCTCTGTGAAAAGCTGTACCAACAAGTGGGTGTCAAAAGGAAACTGAAAGACCGGAAGAAAACAAGAGACTTACTCCTTCCTGGTTGCTTGCTACTGGTGTCAGAGTCACCCCAGTAGAATGATTGATTTCAGTAGAAGTTCCTGAATCCACTTTGCAGTTTGTGGCTCTATCAGAACCAGCCTTATTGGGCTTCCTCAATGATTCCAGCACGAACTGGACAGTACCTTATTTTTAGGTGTCTGGTCTCCACTACACTGGGCCCACCTTTGTGCTTCCAAACCAAGTTTAATGATACCAATATCTTTCTTTTGTTTTCCATTCATAGGTGGGACACTAATTCTCAAATTGCTACCTTGATGATAACTCATTATGCCCTTCTGTTTTTTTTTCAGTTTACTCTGACTGATGAGTAAGCATGCAGCATGATTCAGACTGGAGAGAAAGTTTTATCCCTATCCTGCAGATGAGTTAGGAAATTTTGCGGTGATAGTCAATGAGCTAATTGCCTCCAGGAGATAGTAAAAATAACTGAACATGATATGTAAGATACTATCTGGTTAACAGTTTCTTATATTACATTATCTTCCTCAAAAAGGCAGAAAAGGGAAAACAGAGAAATGGAAAACAGGGGGAACAAACAGAGTACAATAATAAAATGACAAACACAAATCTAAACAGATCAAAATTTCACTAAATGTAAATCATTTCAATGCATCAATTAATCAGCAGAGATTGTTAGAATGGATTAAAAAACATGTCTCAACTATATGCTGTTTGGAGGAACTCACTTCAAATATAATGATATAGATGGTTAAAATATAAAGACTAGGAAAAGATATACCAAGCAAAAACGAATAGAAAGGAAGCTGGAGTGATTATAATGATGTCAAAGTATATCTCAGAGGAAATAAGATTACCAGGGATGAAAAGAGATATTGTATATTGATGGCATAAGGATAAAAAGGTCAATCCCTACTGTCTCTAGCCTACTCCAAGAAATGAATAGATGTGTCAATATTGTTTGCTTCTTTTCTATTTTCCCCACTAATTTCTTTCTTTCCTACTTGTTATTCTTTGTTCATTTGTTTACTTCTTATTTTCAAGAGTTCTGTACCGGGTTTTGCTTTCTAATTTAGTAATTTCTCAACTACTACAGAAGTGTCATGGATTAATTTCTTCTTTCTCCCTTCCTCCCTCCCCTCCTCCTTTCCTTCTCTCCTCTCTTCCTCTCTTCTTCCCTTCTTTCCTTCTTTTCTTTCTTTCTCTCTTGCAGTTTTTATTTGCCTCTATTTTTTCTTGTACAGCTGACACTGAAGTAAAAATCATTATCCTAAAAAATAATTGGTGTGCTGTCTCCAGCCTGGATCCTAACTGACAGACAATCATGCAAAAAATACAAGTACCATGTGGCGATGTTTATTTTTCTAATATTAAGTGAAAAAAAGAAGTAAAACTGTAAGCAAAGTATGATTGAAACCTAATTTTAATATGTAGAGAAAAAATGAAAGCAAATGTTAAAAAAAAAAGAAAGCATTGACCAGTGGCAGTCTCCCATGGCCAGTATGCACATCCATGAGGCAGAAAGTCCTTGAGATACTGCTTGACTGAATCCTCCTCCTATTGCGCCTCATGAGAAGCCAGCATGTCTGGATAGAGACACTTCTGTATTTTTCCTTTTGGGTTTTTCCTTCCCCTTGCCTGCCTCCTTTGGAGGCATGAAGGGGCCCTGGATACCCTCTACACCACAAAGAAACTTGGGGAGGCTCCCTTTGATGTGGGCATGGCCAGAAAAGGAATCGCTTTAGAAAGACAGCCTGATGGGTCTCGGGCCCCATTTCTATGGCAACTAAGCTGCAAGGCCTGAAAGTCTGATTTTGTTTTGGGATGTGGTGGCCGCTAATTACAGGCAGTTAGATGTCCTTTTGCTCTTCTCTAAAATGGTCTCTGTTGTCAACGTTTGTTTACTTTTTTAAAAATTTGAGTGCCATTCCTTCTCTTCTTGCACTTACACACACACACATACACACACACACACACACACACAAACACACACACTGTATGTATGGAGAGAGAGAGGGAGAAAAAGACAGAGATCTTTGTTGTATTTAGGGCTGTTTGCTGTACTGGTTGTTATGGAGACCAAAAGCCAGATTACAGACCTAAAATAGTTAGGCCAGGCTCGGGAAGAGAAGAATTAGCAGAAGGGTTCAAGGTAGCCCTTGATCCAATCCTTAAACTGTTGAGCACCAAGGACAATGGGGAAACATGCAGGGAAGAGGACAGAGAAGTGGAAAGGGGTGAGAAGGTGGGTCGGAGGTGAGTTAGATGGGCCTCATGGTGGTTGATTCATCGGGAGACCTACATACACGAGTTGACAAGGGGGCCTCTCTTGCGACAACTGGCTCATCTTCACTGAAGGTTCTCCTGCTGTGCTATATGCTTCCTATTTTTCCTGTAGTTTGATCTGCAAACCTGTCTGCTTAGCAGACTGAAGCCACCTTTGGGGGCATTGGTGAACTCTTTGGAAGGAAATCCTTGGAGATCTTCCCTGGGGCTGTCCACTGGATCCCTCCTGGGACTGATGCATACAAGGATAGTGAAGGAGACAGGAGACTTTCTTCTCAGTCTCAGACTCAGTCTCCTCTGCCCAGTATGGCAGCCTCTAGCCACATATGGCTATTTAAATAAACAAAAAGGAAATGAAATGAAAAATAAAGTCCCTTCTCCCTCCTGACTGCTCTGTTTATCTGTAAACTTAACACTGCTCTAAAATGTAAAGTCTATACATTTTTAAATATCTACAGTTCCTGAGTTGCAATGACCACATTTCGAGTGCTCACTAGCCACATGTAGCTGGTGGCTACCATATTGGATTAAATAGCACAGATGTAGAACTTTTCCATCATCACAGAAAGTGCTATGTGACAACTTTGGTATAGTTAGTGGTATATCTATCTGGATGATCCCGACACATTCCAAAGAGGGAAAAAATCATGCATTCATTCAGCAAATATTTATTCTTTGCCAAGCACTGTTCTGGGTGTTTGGAGTTGGGGCAGACATACTTCCTGCCCTTGTGAAACTTGTGTGCTAGTACACCATAGGTGTTATATTGATACAAAAAGAAGATGACAGTGGAGGAAAATAAAGCAAGTGAAGGGAAGGGAGAGAAGGCTGGGTGCTGGAAAAGTAAAGAGGGTTCTATTTTATAAAACGTGGCTCAGCCTGTAATCCCGCGCCTTTGGGAGGCTGAGGTGAGTGGATTGCCTGAACCCGCGGGTTCGAGACCCGCCTGGGCAGCGAGACCTCATCTCTACCATAAAACAAAAAAATTAGCCGGACGTGGTAGCGCATGCCTGTAATTCCGGCTACTCGGAAGGCTGAGGCGGAAGAGATTGCCGGAGCCCAGCAGGCGAGGCTGCGGTGGCCGGGAGCGGCCACTGCACTCCAGTCTGGGCGACCGAGTGAGACTCCAACTCAAAAATAAATAAATAAATAAAAGGTGGTCCGAGAAAGCTCACTGAGAAGGTGACAGATGGCAGAGCGGTGGCGTGAGAGAAGGGGATGAGGGTGCAAGGCTCACAGATTTCTGTGGCAGACCGTTCCCAGCAGAGAAGGCAACAGTCCCAAAGCCCATGAGGTTGGCATGTTCTACTCATTTTGAGCACAGGAGTGACATGATCTGACTTAGGGTTTAACAGGATCCCTCTGGCTGCTAAGTGGGGGATCCAGGGAAGAATGAGGTGTCACAGAGCAACCAGTGATGAGGCTGTTGCCACATCCCAGGTGAGAGGTGATGGTGGCTTGGACTAGGGCAGTAGCTGTGGAGAGATGAGAAGTTGTCAGATTTCAGGAGATACTCGGAAAGTCGAGCAGGCAGGATTTGCCACCGGATTAATGTGGGGTGTGAGAAAAAGAGGAGTCAAGGATGACAAGGATAGACTTTCAATTTCTGGGGATGGAGCAGATGGTGGGAGGAGAGATTATGTGATGGAAGCAATCAGTGTTGTGGAAACAGCAAGCTCGAGATGTCTACTTAATATCCATGCGTTGGTCTTTAGAAGAGTATATTCATTTGACAGATACTTGCTGGGATCCAATATATACCTGGGACTTAGTCATCTTGGGTATAGGGGATGGTCACAAATCATTCTTATTTCCAATTTTCTGTAGATGATCCATTAAAAAAGAAGCATATCATTTTCCCCATTGTTTTTGTACCACTTGTTGATCTAAAGTCTGCACTAAGCTTGGCTCCTTGATTCCATCTCTTTTTGGCCTTTTAGTTCACCCAGTTCACAGTCAGGTGCTGTGCTAGGTTCTGGAAACACTAAAGAACATAAAATACCAGCCCAGCCCTTGATAAGCTGACAGCTAGTGGGAGTTACTAAAGCATAAAACAAAGCACATGGGCTTTGGACTCATCAAACCTGATTCTGAAAACTGGCTCTACCTCTCACCAGCTCCTTGGCCGGAGGCCATGCCCTTAACCTCTCTGAACTTATTGGCTCATCTGTATAATGGAGCACCTGACACTCATCTCACAGGACTGCCGGCAAGATCAGAGAAGATGCATGTAAATCCACTTGCGTAGTTCCTGACACATGTAAGTGCTTATTTAATGCGAGGCTATTAGGGTGAGCTTTACTGTTACCAAATGAAACAGATATGTACTAAGAAAGATGAAAATATATTGTGTCAGGCACTTTTTAAAACAGATCTGGATAAAGTGATAGGATAGATAAGATAGTTGAGGCTGGAAATGTTGGCTTTGGAGATAGGTGTTGATTCTAATCTCAGTGTCTCCATTTATGCCCTGTATTGGCATGGAACAAGTTTTTTTTTTTTTTAAATGGGCGCAATACATCAGTAGTACCAACTCACAGGTGTGTTGTGACTGCAAAGGGAGTGGTATGTGCAGAGGGCTTAGCCATGTTCTTAGCTCACAGGAATTGCTCCATAAATGTCAGTTGCTACTATTTCCATGGGACCACAGGGGGTCAGAGTAAGCTTTTGAGAGGAAATAAACAATTCAAAGGGAACATGCTCACATAAAAAAACGGGGAGTGGGAGAAGCAAAGCAAAGCACTTTTCCTGGATATATAGGAAGGCAGCCCAAGCCACTCCTCCATTGCTCTGTCCAGTTCTGACAAATGTCTTTGATGTTCCCAGATAGAACCCCAAGGCTTTCAAGATTTTAAACTCTCAAAGAAATCTTCAAAGATCTACTTTGACCAAAACAGGAGAGTGACGGAAATGTTTGGAACGGTTTTGAAGTGCTGTGGTAAACGTGTCTTAGGGGCTGCATTTTTATCAAGGAACATTTAAATGCACCAGAGCACCCTCTCCTTAAGCCCCCAGGAAGGAGCCTTGGTATTTTCCTAGATGTCAACTCCAGAACTTCCATGGGCGGTGTAAGCAGCGGGTGCTTGCTCTAACCTAGGTGGTAGAGCCGGTTTGTAAGTGAAGTTTTCCTGAGCTGATACGTTTGTCCAAAACTTTCACCGACTGTGCAGTCACTCCTTGCACTACCTGCAGGCTTGGCTTGTGGCCTGACCTACTTCACGTTTACACAAGCCCAGAATTTCCCTGCAAACCTCACCGGAGAGAGAGAAATGAAGGGCAAGGGGTGATTCATCCCCCTCTGCCTTGATGTGCTTAAAGCAACTTGTCTAAGTGGCAGGGGCAACCCCCATCAAAGCGAAGTAGGCAAGCGAGCCTTGCTTTACCTGCCCTCAGTGAATAGATGCCATTTTGTTGGTTATATCACTGACACAGCTGGTCCTGTCTGACCAGGTGAGACAGAGTGCAGCGAGCTTGGTCTCGTCATCAGGTTAACCTGGTTATAAACTCTGATTCTGCTATTTACTAGCTGTAGCCAAGTTGCTCAAGTCCCTGTACCTCTCTATTTCCTGTCTTGAAAAATTAATTATGAAAGGATTAGATCTATAAATGGCAACACTGACATCAAAGACTGTTGTAAGGATTGAACACAGTCATGTACGGCCAATGCCTGCTCAATAAATATTAATAAACTCATACTTGCTGTTCCTCTGCCAGGCACTGGTCTGAGCACTTTACATTTCCCAACTTATTTAATTTTCCTCCAAACTCTGTGTATTAGGTATTATTATTGCCTCCCTTTTACAGATCTGAAAACTGAGACAGGGAAGTGAGATCACTTTTCCAAGGTTACGCAGTAAGTGGGGAAGTTGAGATTCAAATGATGCTGGACTCCAGCTCTCTCGCCTTTAATAATTACTGTTAGTATTTTATTAGTCTAGTCTTGACTGGATGTCTTTGAAAGTTGTTTTGAATCCCACTGGGAATCCAGAAATACCCACGAGCAGCCTATCTTTTCCCCGCCATGGTGAGCAGGTGTTGATCTCAGGCCACTGAGATCTGTACAATTCTGTATACTTATTTATAGCAAGACTTAACTAAATTCTGCACACTCAGAGTCAGTCTCTCTCTCTCTCTCTCTCCCTCCCTCTCTCCTATCCCCAGAGGGCCTCTCAGTATCTTATTTGGAATGAACACCATCCGGAAAAAAAATTCAGCTAAGCAAAACAGGAATCAAGACATCAGGACAGGTTGCCGACAGGACCTTTGATCTGGCCAGAAATAAATATAAAAGAAGCTGCTGAGAGTTCTCTTGCCTGATTTCTATCTAAACCAGTAGAAATCAGTCTCAATTCCTGAATCCCTGTGCTGCCCCCAGGACTGGTGAAGATCAGGGTGTGATCTCCACTTTACAAGCGGAAACCAGTGGCCCTCTAAAAAACAAAATGCTTGCCCAGAGTGCCCTGTGTCTCTAAGGATGAGGTTGAGGGAAAACCTTCACTAAAACCAGAGTGGAAGAAAAGTTCCTAAGATGAGTCAACCTGGTGGAGCAGCAGGAGGTAAAGTGAGGTGACCATGGACTTGACCACTAGGGAAATGACAGCAAGTATAGCAGGCATACATATCCTTACCACTTCTCTGTACCATGATGCTAAGTACTTCTGTGCATCCTCATACTTAATCATCACAGTAAGCCTAGGAAATGTGTGGTATGATTATTTTCTATTTACAGATGAGAAAGCTGAGGTTTGGCATATTTTAACAGGTCGTCCGGGGTCACAATAGCCAAGGTGCAGTAGGACCGAGATTTGAATCTAGGCTCTATGACTTCAACACCTGGTCATTTAACCACTAATGTCCTTAAATAATTATTGGTGCTCAGAAAGTTGAGCTCCTCAATGGAAATTTCCCAGCTTACTTGCTTGGTCCTAGAGTTGCTGCATTGTAGAAATGGCGAAATGAATCTTGGCATTTATTTAGTACCTGATGCATGCCCAGCATCATATGAGGGATTTTGGAGAGTCAAAGAGGTATGTACAGGGCAGGCCTTGGGGAAGGAGTCAATGAAAGAGAGGGAGAACCCAGGGATGGCTTGGTTATTAAGGGATATAGACGCATGAGAGCAGACACTAAAGAAAAGGATTTGAGAGTGAGCCAATGAGGCAGACACTGTGATTACCCACCCAACAGTCATTCCCTTTATTCCCTACAAATAGACTTTGTTCATGATTTGTCCTGTTGTCTAGAGGTGGGCCTGTGACTCAATACTAATCAGTGAGACTTGGATGGAGGTAACGAAGACTCTGGAAATTTTACTTTTTTACTTCAAAGGAGAAAGTTATTCCAGCAAAAGGTCTCGCCTTTCTTTTACTCTTTCTGCCTTTGGTTGAGATCATAATACTCAGAGCTGTGGCTGCCATCTTGTGAGCATGTATTAACAAATAAGAAGGGAAGTTAATGTATTGAGCTTGGTGGAGTGAATGGATGGACAGAGCTGGCCTTGATGTCCAGCAGAGTGGCTGCCTCAAACCTGGAAACCAACCACCTGCCTACAGATATCCAAACATATCCAAATTAAATTTCTTCAAGGTTTGATCCATGGTGAGCTGGTTTTTCTGTTACTTGCATCTGAAGGCTTAATCTCTGGACTCTTAAGTATCCAAAAGATCCCTTTGAAAACTTACTGAGAAAGACAAAAGATACAGCTAGGCATAGTGGGTCACACCTGTAATCCCAGCACTTTGGGAGGCGGAGGTGAGAGGATTGCCTGAACCCAAGGGTTCGAGACCAGCCTGGGCAATTTTGAGACACCGCATCTCTACAATAAATCAAAAGATTAGCTGGGTGTGGTGGTGCTTGCCTGTAGTTCCAGCTACTTGGAAGGCTTAGGCAGAAGGATCACCTGAGCCCAGCAGGTCCATGATAATAATCATTGTCATGGCCAGGCACAGTGTCTTAAGCCTATAGTCCCAGCACTTTGGGAGGCTGAGGTGAGAGGATTGCCTGAGCCCAAAGGTTTGATAGCAGCCTAGGCAACTTGGAGAGACCTTGTCTCTACAATAAATCAAACAATAAGACAGGCGTGGTGGTACATCACTGTAGTTCCAGTTACTTAGAAGACTGAAGTGGAAGGATCACCTGAGCCTAGCAGCAGGTTCATGATAATAATCATTATCATGATTATTCCCGTTGTTCCCAAAGAGCTGTCCCTCATGTCCCAGGTATTCCACTTCAACTCACTGTACCACAGGCTGACAGTCATTTCTTCTCTTTGTGAAATCTCTGGAAGGTGACCAATGAGCATGGCACTGCACTCTAGCCTGGGTGACAGGGTAAGACTCCTATTCAAAAATAAATGAATAAATAAAAAGAGAAGTAGCAAGAAAGTTGAGGGTGGGGACAAACTTTATTTGTGCCGGGAGAATAAAGTGAGGATGTTTGAATGTGGTTGCTGGAATTGAAACACAAAAGACCCCTGAACACATCAAAATCTAAAGTGTTCCAAATAATAGCAGTTTCACTGGCCACAGTGGCTCGCACCTGTAATCTCAGCACTTTGGGAGGCCGAGGCAGGAGGATCACTTGCAGGAGTCTGCTACCAGCCTGGGAAGCATACCAAGATTCTGTTTTTATTTTTTAAAATGTTTTAAAATTAACTGGGCATGGCAGCACGTGCCTATAGTCCCAGCTACCGGGGAACTGAGGTGGGAGAATTGCTTGAGCCCAGGAGTTCCAGGCTGCGGTGAGCTGTGATCGTGCTACTGAACTCTAGCCTGGGCAATAGAGTAAGACTCTGTCTCTAAAAGTGAAACTATAAAGTTTTAAATAAATAACCCAGTAGAAACACATAATGGCAGTTTAGAAGCTGGCCATCTGAGTCAATGTCTGGTACTCACTTAGGCCAGAGCAGTACGGAATCCCTTTCCTGTTAGCTCGAAGAAGAATGGGGCCGAGTTGTGTCTGGAGCTAAACATCTCTTCCTGGACATCTTCTCTGAGGATAAGATTTGAGGGTGAGCAGGTGAGGATCTCTGAGGATGCAAGTTTAGAGTGCTTAGGTTATCCCAGTGAGGGGGTTCATAAAATCACACCCAGCCAGAGCCGACGAAGTTAAAACTAGGAACGTGGGTAGGGGACATACGTCTGATTTTGGCCCACCCCCTAAAGCAGCCTACTGGCATCAAGGGAGCTTTGCCAGTTTTAATAAAACAAGTTTTCTCTGCGCTGTGCTTCCAGGCAGCCAGATGCGTTTTGCCCTCCGCCATTCCTTGTTTCCCATCTGCAAGCATTTGAGTGTCCCCTAGCCATGGGGATTGGAGGCCTGACCTCTTCCTCCCTCTCTCTTCCTCTTCCCACCCCCCTCTGCTTCCTCCTGTGACATCTGAGAGGGGCTGGCAGACTTGTTTGTCACAGTCACAATCTTTGAAAACCTCCCCCTCCCCAGTCTCCTTCTCTGCTTCCCTTCCCCAGCCCCAGTTCCACCGTTTTCCCATGTACACTCCTATATGGCACCAGATGTTAGAGGTTACAAGCCGACCGCCCTCGCTTTTACATCTTCCTTTATTTATTCACCGCCCATCTTCCTGTGTCTCTGCCTCCAGTCACCCCCCGCCCCCATCCTGGCGTGTGTGTGCTGACCTCCACGCGCTCCCAAGTCAACTGATTGCGCCTGAATCCACTTAAAGGTGAAAGGATAAAGCAATTTTCTTCAAGATGTGGCCTAAACTGTTTAGTCTTGGAGGTCTCCAAAGGGCAGGAATGAAAAGGTGCCCCCCAGCCCAACCCCTGTCTCAGAGCGCCCAGTCTGGGCTCGCCTTGATCTGGGTAATTTGGAATAGTTTAATTTTCTGCCCCTGGACGGGTTTGTCAGAACTCTGCAGAAATAGGCCCATAATGCATGGGCAGCGTCAGGGATTGCTTGGTTGGCTAACTTGAAATAAATAGATATATAAAAATAATAAAAACAGCAACAATCAATGGTCCCTGCAGCAGGAAATCAGGAGACATCAATGTGGAAAAAAAGACAAAGTTGTAACATATCAGTCTGACTTAGGGACAGTGGGGTGTGACTTGATATTTTAAATTGTTAAATGTGGGGACTGCAAGCTGGTGCTAAGACCAAAAGAGAGACGTCTGTTCTCGGCCCACTCCATCGCCAAAGCACATCCAGGTCCCTTTGACCCTGGGATATTTTTTAATTGAGGAATGCCAGATTGTGACTGTCTGAAGGGCAGGAAGGAGGGGGCTATATATATGCTCAGAGGTTCCAGGCCCCAGAATTACACAGACCTGGATTCAAATCCCAGCTCTTCTCCCTATTATCTGAGGGCCTTGGGCAAGTCACTGCTCTCTGAGCCTCAGTTTCCTCAAAGACCTGTTGAGAGGATTGATGGGGGTGATGCGGCTAGCACAGAATTGGTCCCTGCTGTGTGCTGTCGGTATGAACCAGCTTTATGAATCGCCTTCTCTTGGCGTGGGTGTCAACATTTGATCTAGCACGAAGGAACTAGAGAGCTGGAAGGGCTTTACCTTTACAGGAGTAGTTTTAGGTTCCTGTTGTCTCCAAGTCATCTTTCTATCTCTATCGCAGCCATCTTCAGCAGTCTGGGGTCGCACTGAACTGGCTGAGCACAGCACCAAGCATGACCGCATTGTAATCACTGGGTAGCTCCTCTGTTTCCAACAGTAGACAATGAGTGTCCTGGAGGCAAAACTCATGTCAAGCTTGCTTAATAGCATAATCCCCCCAGCGATTAATTAACATAGTAATTAAGACTTTGGGCAGGTGACTTTATCTGAGCCTCAGTTTGTCCAGCTGGAAAATGGGACTCCATATAGTATTTTCCCTCATGGAGGTATGATAAGAATTGTTGGCAATCTATGCACAGTGTTTAACACACAGTGAGTTCTCAACGAATGTTTGCTGTGTTATTATCATGATTATTCCAGTTTTCCCCAAAGAGCTGATCCTCATGTCCCAGGTATTCCATTTCAACTAACTGCACCACAGGCTGACAATCATTTCTTCCCTTTGTGAAATCTCTGGAAGGTGGCAGCATCCCATGGGACCAAGGTGCAGGCAAATCATCATGAAGTAAAGTCTAAGTAAGTTTTTTCTTCTGTTCTTCTCAATTCCAGGCATCTGCCTAGTCTTTAAATTGTGATCATTCTGTTGAATGCCTTCACATAAATTTCAAGTTTTACCCAGAATTCATGGTGATGTGGACAATCCATTGGCTTCATAAAAACACTTAGAGGCAAATGTATACACCCAGAAATTCTACCTCTCCATTTCTAGCCAAGAGAAATCTTTGTAAAAGCCCCATAAATAAGCACGAAAAAGTATGATCACTGCCACCTTGTTTGCAACAGCAGAAAACTGGAGACAGCCTAAATACCCACTAGGAGGAGACTGGTTAAATAAGTCATGGTGAGTTCATGCACTGGAAGAATGCTCAAAGTCATGAGGACGATATATGGAAAGATTTGCAGGACATATTGATAAGTGAAAAAAAAAGTGTAGAGCAATTGCATTTATGTAAAAGCAAAATGAATCATATCACTGGACATTGCATGTATTAGAGTACTGATGCATAGAGATGTTTCTAGAAGGATGCTCATCAAAACAGTAATGGTGGGACTTAATAAGTTGAGTTGGGAGAGAGAAGAAAAGAAAGCAAAAATAATTTTTACTACTTGCTTTCTCCCTGAAGTGCTGGATTTTTTTGCTGTAAGATTTTACTATGCCGTGCTACTGTAAATGGGAGCGTGAAACACACTCACAAATAGGGAAGGTTAACATTACAACCCTAAAGAACATATTCTCAATGCAATTCTGTAAAAATGAATATATCCCCAATGACTTGCAACAGTAGAATGCAGAGAGTTGTGGTTTATTCTCTCTCACAAAGGTAAACTACATGTTAATAAGAATAAACAGCAATGACACACCATGACATAGATACATCTCACAAACATAATATTGAATGAAAGGAACTACACACAAAAGAACTATGCCATATGATCCCATATTGTATAAAAGACAAAACCAGACAAAACTAGAAAGGATGGTGCGGAAGCTTGCAGATGCAGTAACGCTCTTTCAAGATCTGGGCACAGGTTACACCGGTTTGTTCAGTTTGTGAAAACTCATTAAGTTGAACATTTATGATTTGTGAACTTTTCTGTAGGCATGTTATACATCAGTAAATGTTTCAGAAAAGTCAATACATAAAAAAAAAGCTTAAAAAAAAAAAACACAACAGGAAGAAAAGCCCTTTATCGTTCTAAAGAAGAAAAAAAAACCCCCAAACAAACCATAAACCAGTCTTAACCATTTTTGAAGTCTTTAACACAAGTAAACAATCATTTATTTAATGATGGGAGGAGTCTATAGCTTTCATCATATTTTCAAAGGGAAACTCCACCCCCCCCCCCAAAGATTAAGAACAAATGCTTGATCTATTTTGCAGGGGTTGGAAAGGTGGGGTGGGTGATTAAAAAAAAAACCCTTGAGAGAAATGTGCCTGTTGCTCTAAAGGTATCAGCCTTGAAATGTCAAGCAAAGGCTGTTGGAAGTGAAGCAGGTCAGGGTGGGTTCCTCTTGTAACCACCGCCTCCAAGTTCTTGGGCAACAGTGCGCGCGCGCGCTCTCGCTCTCTCTCTCTCTCTCTCTCTCTCTCTCTCTCCCTCTCGCTGGCGGATGTCCACCTTGCTGTTCCCCACACATCTGCAGTTTACAGCGGTGTGTGATACTTGTAGGGTGATTTATAGCCAGACTCAGGCTTGGGGAAAAAGGTTTCTAGAGGAAGGCTCCCCCCACTGCACCCCCCCTCCCCCGCCACTCGTTTGTAATTTAGGGGCATTTTGTGAATTCCCCAGCCCATTGGCTCCTGGTAGAAAATGAATGTGGGTCATTTCTGGGATAGATGCTCCCTAACATATGTGTCCCTGTGAAGAGAGATGGATGCTCAGGGGAAGTGGCTGTTCCCCATAAATCACAAAGCATTTGGAATATGTCGTCTCTCCTTATGAGATATGAGAGCGGGAGAGAGAGAGAGTCAGGGTGGACTCACGTGCAGGGCACTGTACAGGAAGTGGTGGGTTGGGAGGAGGGGGGAACTGGGGCGCTGCTTGGGACATGGCAGCTTAAAGACATTTCATGCCAGTGATGGCATAATGTCACCAGGCCACACAGTGGATCTATCCCTGCATTCTCAGCATCTTTATTGACTCCCTTGCATTGTGATGTTCTCTCTTCTTGGCCTGTCTACTTCCCATGTTTTGTTTCCCTTTCTGATCAGTATTGGGGGAAGGGGTATATAGACTTGGGTTTAAATCCCAGCTCTGACTCTTACTAGATGAGTGAACTTGAGCCTGTCACTTAAGCTCTCTGATCCTTAACTGTCTCATCTATAAAATGGAAGCAACAATGCCTACCTCATGGGGTTCTTTTGGGGATTAGATGAGATATTAAGTGAGACTAAATACTCTTCACAGGGCATTTAATTGGTTCTCAATTCATAGCAATTACTACTTTTTACACCTTCCTTAAAGCAGCGGTTACCAATAGAAGGTGACTTTGTTCCCAGGTGGCATTTGGCAATGTCTGGAGACGTTTTTGGTCGTCACAGCTGGGGTGAGGGGGTGCTATTGGCATCAAGTGGGAGACTGATGAACATCCTACAATGTGCAAGACAACTCTCCTGGCGAAAAAATGATCCAGCCAAAATGTCAACAGCACAGAAGCTGAGAAACCTTACTTTAGGCTGTGTGTTCTGTACTTTCTGGCTCTGGTATTCCCATACTATTTGATCCATCTTTCCTTTTTGCCTTTATTTCATATTGGATAGCAAAGTCAGTTGTTTGTCATATTTCCAGCATTATTAGTCATCGTGGACTGGGTCCAAAATCTGGTGTTGCCACGCATTGGCTGTGTGTCGTTGGATGGGTTACTTAGACTCTCTGAGCCTCTGTGTCCTCATTTCTAAAACTGGAAGCTGGCTACCAGGATTAAATATAATAATGCACAGGAGTGATGGCACAGAATACTGCTCAAAACAACGTCATGGACCTTGATCATCCTCAACCACCTCAAGGAAACCATGACCTTCTTGAAGATGGGCGTACATGGCTGGTTCAAGTCTGTGTTCTGAGTAAGTGGATGATAATAGAATTTTTTCCCCTCTCTCTTCTCTCCCTTGATTGTCTCTCTTAGTCCCTTCTTTTTCCTTTAGTTTCTCCCATTTCTTTCTCCCTTTCATTTCTTCTCTTTTTTTTTGACTCACCCTCAGGCGGGAACATAAGACCAAGCCCTCTCTGCTGTGGTTACACATGCACAATTTCAAAGCCTACTTCTGAACACAATGTGACCTGTTTAAAGGGGAGTGGTTTGCTAGTCTGGTTTCTTTCTCTTTCACTCCCCGGCTCTGGTTATTAAAGTTTGGTTCCTGTAGGAGGAAGGGGTGAACTTTGAAATCTCTGGAACGAGCACTCCTTGGGGCCTTCTTATCACATCACCCGCGCCCCTGGCTTTCCTCCCTTGGTGGCAAGAGTTGGGGATCAGAAGCTCCCGGGTGGGCTGCCTCTCTTTCTCCTCATCTGAGCCCCATTCACCCTGCTGTCCTTGCTGACAAGCAGCTGAGAGCCACATGCAGCCTCGCCTGTCCTGCGCATCTGAGCACCACCTGCCTGGTGCCCCCCAAGATCCCAGCAGAGAGAGGGCCCTCTGTCCTCAGCCTGAGCCCCTGTCTCACTCTCCCCCTGGAAAGACCCTCACTTCTCAGGGGCTCTGTTTTAGCCAAGTCTCATTTAAATCACGAAGAGCACCCAATTCAACATTGATTGAGCATGTCCTGCATGCCAGACACATCACTATTTCACATGCATTATCTCATTCAATCCTCACATCAACCCAAGGAGGGGATTGTTTCATCCTCCCTATGTTAAACATGATGAAGCAGATGGAAAGAAGTGACTTTCCCAAAGGCACATATTTACGAAACAGCAGACTAGGATTTGAACCCATGTTACTCCAGTGTCAGAGATACGGTGACTAACTTGTCACAATTTGCCTGGGACTTTCCCAGTTTGAGCACTAAAAGTCCCAAGTTCTGGAATTATCCCCCAGGCTCAGAAAAACCAGAATGTCCTATAATCAGGAGAGGAAACAGTGAGAACAATGGAAATTCTGAGCATCTTTTAAAAACAATGTTTTTTCCTTCCCTCTCTCTCTTCCTACCCTCTCCCTTCCTCTCTCCTTTCTTCCTTCCTTTCTTCTTTCCTTCTTTCCCTTCCTCCTTCCCTCCTTCCTTCCTTCTTTCCTTCCTTCCTTCCTTCTTTTCTTCTTTCCCTTCCTTCCTCCCTCCTTCCTTCCCTTCTTTCCCTCCCTCCTTCTCTCTCTTCCTCTCTCCTTTCTTCCTTCTTTTTCCTTTTCTGTGTGTTCTACTGCAGGAGAGATTGGACCAGCAGTGATTTTTGTCTGAGAATTACTTCTGTGAAGAATTAATGAAAACTTATAATTCCTGGGTCTGGAGAAAGTCACTTTCTGATTCTGAGGCGATGCATAAGAAAAGACTTACTCTTCTGTGGGCATAGAATCTCCCCAGGACCTCCCCCAGCCCTTCTCTGATGTGCTTTTTTCTTGTGGTCATACTTTCACCGATCACCTTCCATTTTCTGAAAAGTCAGCTGTTCATGTGAGCGTGGGCTTAGTTAATGGGATCTGGTCATGTAACATGCAGAACCAAGTCAGGCACTCAAGGCTGTCTGAGATCTCTTCCAACCTTACCAATCTCTTGCAGAGTCTGGTCAACTCATTTCCAAATTCATTTTCTTTTCCTCCTGGCCAGCCGCCTAGACTACATTTCTCAGCCTCTCTGCGGGTAGGTGGAGTCATGTGACTGACTGGTGACCAACAGAAAGAGTATAAGTGGAAATGATGTTTACCATGTGGCCCTTAGACATAATCCGTGTACAACCAATCATTTTTTTAAACTTTAGTGTGACCTTAGACAATGTGAGACCCACAAGATAAAAGAAACATAGCTCTAGATCACCTCTTGGAAGTGAGCTGCCTGCTGACTAATAATACTTGTTTTGGACTTGATGCAAGCAGAAATATACTCATTGGTGTAAGCCACTGTGATCTGATGGTTTATTTTTTACAACAAAACATTGCTCTAATGAATACAGTATTCAGCCACATTTCTCTCCATTCGATACACAAATTCTCTATGCTGTTCAAGAGTTGGCATGCTTCTTCCCTATCCCTGCTTGAATATCCTCTGCCTGGAATATTCTCAATTATTTTCTTTATAATTTAAGTTATATTCATCTGTAAGACCCATTTAAGTCCCATCTTTTTGGTAAAGGCTTCCCATATCCTCTATCCTTCTAAAGAACCACAGTATCCTTTGCTCACATTCATTTCTTCATTCTGTTCATAGACTTTAAGAGCACTCTCATGAGTGTCCACTGCTCTATGCTAAGCACTGGGTATTCAGAAGAGGACAAATCCCAGGCCATACTATCTAAAAGTTTAGTGAAGATAATAGATAGGCTAGGTGTGGTGGCTCAAGCCTGCAATCCCAGCACTTAAGGAGGCTGAGGTGAGAGAATTGCCTGAGCTCAGGATTCAAGACCAGCCTGGACAACTTGGTGATACCTGTCTCTACAATATATCAAAAAATTATCCAGGCATGGTAGCATGTGCCTGTAATTCCAGCTACTTGGAAGGCTGAGGTGGAAGGATCGCCTGAGCCCAGCAGGTTGATGCTGGGATGGTCATGAGTGTGCCAATGCACTCCAGCCTGGGCAACAGAGTGAGACTCTGACTCAAAAAAAAAAAAAAAAAGGTAACAGATGGAACCAAAAATAGACCTCACAATCCATTGCATTAAGTGCTAAGTACGGCAGTGTACAAAGGGCTGTGGGTACACAGAGAAGGAGTGATAAATCCAGTTTGGAAAGGGCAATATTCAGTAAATGAGAGCTACTGTTATTTTTGTCAAATCCTGAGTTTATTCTGATAGAATTAGCAAAAGTGAGAGAACCATCAATGGCTCTCTGGGTGACCCACTTATTACTGGATTTTTCCTTTTATGCCTCATTTTTCACCATATGCTACTCAATGGTGCCACTAAACAAAGAACTTGTTCAGAGAAGAAAGCCTTAAAAGAGTGAGTGACATGCTTAATAAGAAAGCGGTGTCAGGTATGGGAGGCAGTGAAGGGAAATTGACATTTATTGAGCGACTATTATGTGCCATACACAACCATCTTTTATTCCACATAGTCATCATGATGATCCTGTGAATTGGGTATTATTTTCATAATTATTTTGTAGACGAGATAACCAAGGGTAAGGAATGTCTTGTCACTTGCCAAGTTCATGCACCAAGGAAAGAATACAACCCTTGGGTTTAAAGATTTCTTGATTCCAAAAACCAAGCTCTCAGCTATAACACTGGTATCGGTCAGGATCCTAATAGGGGAGAGGCCGCTCAATCAACAGGAGGCATGGAAGGAAATTTAATTAAGGGAACATTCGCAAAAGTGTGGGCAGAGTTCAAGGAAATCAGTAAGACTGGTGAAACACTCTGGGACTGGGGATAGCCTGATATCTACTCTAAGCCTAAAGAGGTTAGCAGGAAGGGAGAAATTACCAGAATCTGGAGAGAGCTATAGACACAGGAAAGGGCCTCCAGACAGGACATGTGGAACTCAGTCATTGCCGATCCCAGACCCAGTATAGAGACAACCGAGGTAATACATACCCTGACATCTTGCTCCTCCCTCCATTCTGTTTCCTGTGAATGCCTTCCCTTGGTCAAACCCAACTGGAATCCTGAAGGCAAAGAGTCATGTTGATGCTGACCATACAGGCCAGTCTTCCAAGGAAGAAATTGGAGTGTAGAGTTGGGCTGGAAGAAGAAGCAAGAATATGATGCACAGTGATCAATTACCTCTTACACATACCTAAATGAGAGTAGATTAAATTTACGCCTTCTGATACCCTTGATTGTTTTTGATATTGTGTTCATGCAAATGTATTTTAGTGGAAATAAGACTGTGGGTAACCTTAACAATGTTTTGACCACAGACCATAAATTCTTGCAGCTTAAAGATTCTGGGAGCAGATCTTTCTGGAAAATATGACCAGAAGCCAATGTGGTTATGGTAGACCAACCAAACTTCCTTAGGCAGAAAGAGATTCATTAGAGTCTTTGTGAATCTAAGTTTTGTAATTTTTTTGGACAGACTTAAAAATCCACTCATCACCTCCAGGACAAATGGTACCGAGCACAAGTACAACTGATTGACTTAAACAGAAGCAAACTTTCCCCAATTAAGCAAGAACAAGAGGTAGGCCTCCCAAAGTGGCCTCTTTACACACACACACACACACACACACACACACACACACACACACACACACACACACAGAGAGAGAGAGAGAGAGAGAGAGAGAGAGAGAGAGAGAGAGAGAGAGAGAGAAGTAAAACAGGCAGCCTACTAGCATCCGAAGAGAAGAGCCTTAGAGAGAGCCCAGAGCCTTTTCCAGCAAAGGAAAAAAAAAAGGAACAAAGCTAGAAAAAACAACTCAAAACAAAACCACCCATTTCTGATTTCCTGAGTTTTCAATATGGGGATCATTAACAGGAGCATTCTGGCTAATCTTAATTGCTAGGGCTGAGGAAGGGAATTGCTAGGGTAATCAGATCCCAAAGCATACAGGGCTTTATAGATTAAAGCAAAGTTATCTCCTAATCCCATCAAAACGTCATAATCTTGTGTCACAGCAGCATCTAAACACAGCTGATTGAGATGCCATGAGTGCTGAATCTGGGATCCATCACAGTCTTGCCGTCCGGAAAGCAAATAACCCCAAATGAGAAGATTGGATTTAGTGTGGTCTGGAGATATTTACTACAAAGGCCTGAGCATGGGCTTTGCATGGGGAAAACTGTAGTGTCCCCAGATGCATTCTTGTTAAAGAAAATTTTCCCCAAATGGAAATAGATTCATCATTTTTGCTGATTGTAAAATTAATGCATGCCCTCTGGGAAAAAAATTTAGACAATACAGAGAAATGTGAAGGAGAGAATAAAAAACAGTCAACCTCACCAGTCAGAGTCACTATTATTATTTTGATGTTTTCTTTCCAGCCCTTTCTTCTATGCACTCATACACAAAAATATACACATATTATGTCTCTTTCTTTCTCCCTCACACACTCACATCCACATGCTTTCTTTGATCCTCTTGTCATTCTTTCTTTTACCTTCCATTCCTAAAATCAGCGCCTTTGCTCTCCATATTTACATGGCTAAGCATGGCTAAATCCATAGCTCTCAACTATTCATCTGCTTAGTTTAAACAACTGTAAGAGACTGACCAGCATCCCTGAATCCCATTCCCAATCCCAACGAGAAAGGATCTGATGTACTCCACTTTAATCAGTTATGACATGGCTGCAGGGTCACAAATACAAATACAACCAAGGACTCCTGTTGGAGGTGGGGGTGGAGTGGGATGGGGGACTGGCAGTAGTTATCATCCACTCTAAAAACAGTACCTAATACATTTTAAGTTGTCCTAACTCATGTCCTGCTCCTATAGAAAGGAAATGACTTGCAAAAGTCGTGCAACTAGTGAGTGACTGATCGAAGTCTGAGATTTAGGGATTCTTCTTCCAAACTTTGGGGTCTGCTGTACCTCCATCATGAAAGTGTTATAAAGTCATATTGCAAATAAGAATCTGAGAATATGAAGAAAGATAATTGAACATTCATACAACATTTTATGTATAATTTCAGGGGTTCAAAGACCCATTTTACTTTGAAGTTTACTTTATAGATTCCATATTAAGCGACTCTGTTTTAGAGGAAAATAATAGCCATGTATTTAAAATATTCATCGATATCAGATCCGACTATTTTCTATTTCTCTTCAGCAAAAAAGCAGTTTCTAAATTCTCTTGTAAGTTTATGATATTCAGGGCCCATGAGCTGAAAGTCTTTTATCTCTTTTGATCTCAATGCAGAGGCCTCAGTTCCTGCATTCTCCAGCCATGGAGACCTCCAGAAGACAATGCATCGCCTGCCTCTAAACAGACAGGCTTCCAACAGCATCAGAGTCGGCAGCCGTTTTTGAATTGTTGACAACTTCACCTTCTCTTCCCTCTTTCCTTCTTCTTCTCTTCCTCTTTATTATCTACCTCCTGAAGTTTCTATTCTTCTGCCTCTCTTCTTTCTTTTTCCTTCCCTCATATTTCCTCATGTTTCTTTTTTCCTTTCTCGTTTCAGCGCTCTTAATATACATTTTTTTTTTTTTTGAGTTGGAGTCTCACTCTGTCGCCCAGACTGGAGTGCAGTGGCCGCTCCCGGCCACCACAGCCTCCACCTGCTGGGCTCTGGTGATCCTTTCGCCTCAGCCTTCCAAGTAGCCGGAATTACAGGCATGCACTACCACGCCCAGCTGATTTTTTGATTTATTGTAGAGATGAGGTCTCGCTGCCCAGGTGGGTCTCGAACCCGCGGGCTCAGACAATCCACTCACCTCAGCCTCCCAAAGGTACGGGATTACAAGCTGAGCCACCGAGCCCAGCTAAACATCATTTAATGGCTAAATTTGCTGATATTAGGAGGAGCTAATAAAGTAGATAAAACCCCATTAAAACAATGAATTAATAATTTATTTGACTAGCCTCTTGAGGTGAGACTCAAATCTCTGTGTCCTGTTCAAGATCAGTCTCTGAGACTCCCTAGTTCTGGCTTCACTTATGTTCTTCACCTCAGTTAGACTAGCTTCCCATCTGTAAAATGGACTTGAAAACTACTGCTAATTCACAATCATGTCAGGAAGCTTCTGGATGAGATAACACATGACTTAGCTGCTATCGAATTTAAGAAAAACATGTCAAAGCAGCATCTGACTTATCCCCTATAGTTCCAGAAGGAAGAATTAGCAATTGTTGGTTAAAGTTGCCAGAAAGTGGAGTTTGACTCAGTGGGAAGGAAGCATTTCCTAGAGCTTTCCAGCAGTGGAATAGATTGTCTCAGTTTAATACTAAGCTCTTTGTCACTGGAAATATCTAAGACAAAGCATAAAAACCAATATGCTGATATTATAAGGTCTATAATATCAATGTGACTATTACTAAGGGAATTCTAGACATGGTATACAAGTGTTGACCTCCAACTTCCCTTTTTGATCTGATATTCTTGATGTCTTAGTGTTTTTGGACTTTTATACCTTATCTTTCATTTTTTGTTTCTGTTTCCAGGGTCATAATTGCTGCTTAACTTCACAGAGATTTGAGGGAAGCAGGCTAACGTAGAGATTAAAGATACTAAAATGTTTGAATTTGGAGACTTATTATTCTGTAATAGTAAGAGAATTGCCTTTCTTCTCTTGGTCTTAGTTTACTCAGATTGACAAGGGACAAACGTGTCCCATTCTGCCTCCCTATCCCCACTAATCCCAGAAAAGGTAGGGTTTAATGCTCTGGTAGGAAGGTTTGGCTGACCTTGTAATGGGTATAGATACACATACTTGGAAGTGAATTTAGGATAGGGATTACATGGACTACACTATACAGGGAGGCAGCATTGAAGTTCCAAAACCTCGACATCACATGGGCAAATGATGGAGAACACCTTTCATTGATGGTAGGGCAAAGAAGAGTCAACTTTACAGAGAGGACTTGCCTGATGAGTTTACATAGTTCTTTTGTGAGTGTGTGATGTGAACATCCTCCTCCTTTTCCCCTGTGTAATCTTCAGTAAAATCTACGTAACTCACTAATGCTTTTGATGGGAGTGGTTGTGTCCTGCATCAGTATTGACATCAGTTGAAACAGAGAAACCATGCAGGACTAGCTGACTTTTGTAAAAGGAGGATAGTAGATGGTGTCTCACCAAAAAAAGTGTAAAGGGGGACTGCAGATGACATCCAACTCATAACAGACCCTAAGTACATGCTTCTTGAATGTCTAAGATCCCCCAGAACATGAACACTGTCTTTTCCCAGGCTGGTTGCCTTTTTCTCTCTGAGCAATGACCAGGCATTTGAGTTGTCCCGAGCCCTGGATTTCATGTTTACTTTGGCCTGGGGGGTGAGTCAGAAATGGTTTGTGCATCTTGGGGAGTGCTCCAATACTATCTTGATCCTTCTTCCTCAGCCCTATTGCACTAAGGCTCTGGCTAATTCTGGCAACTTGGACTCTTCACTGCCTGAAATTCAATCCTCTGGAATTTTTTCTCAAGAGAGAAAAGTATTTTTAAAAGCTATTGAATGGAAAGGCATTTCTCTTCAGAAGGCAGAAGTCCTATCACTGGGATAATTTTTCCCTTTCGTTTCAGAAGGTCTGGTATCTCTGGATTGATTTTCTCTTTCTTTCTTTCTTTCTTTCTTTCTTTCTTTCTTTCTTTCTTTCTTTCTTTCTTTCTTTCTTTCTTTCTTTCTTTCCTTCTTTCTTTTTCTCTTTCTTTCCGTGACAATAGATGCTAAATTGACTAATTGGTGACTCAAACACTTCTTTCCTCTTCTAATGTATTCTACTCTATGAATGACTTTAGCAGAGCATTTGGAACCACAATCATGGTGTTGGTTTTTTGGAGGATCCCATGGATAAAGCAATGTCAAAAGTTCACCTAGGCTATACAGGGAGACCCCAAAACTACTGAAACTTATTATTTATTTATTTTATTATTATTATTTTTTTGAGTTGGAGTCTCACTCTGTTGCCCAGACTGGAGTGCCATGGATGCTCCCAGCCACTGCAGCCTCGACTTGCTGGACTCCAGCGACCCTTCCGCCTCAGCCTTCCAAGTAGCTGGAACTACAGGCGCACGCTACCACGCCTGGGTAATTTTTTAAAATTTATTTATTGTAGAGATGAGGTGTCACCAAGTTGCCCAGGCAGGTCTCGAACCCATGGGCTCAGGCAATCAACTCACCTCAGCCTCCGAAAGGCGTGGGATTACAGGCTGAGCCACCGAGCCCGGCTCCGAAATTTATTTATAAAAAATTGTGTATTTATTCTTACACGTTTATACTTAAGTTACCTTGAAGGTGTTTCCATTTGATGCAATACACCTATTGAGATGCTTTTTCCACTGCTCAAAACAACTTTTTAACCTATCAATTATAATGCCTTTTAGTGCTTCTGCCATTTTTTTTCATTTCACCTCTTCCACATGAGCAAAAGTTTCTCTTGGAGGACATTTTTCATCCAGTGAAACAACAGAAAGTCGCTTGGGGTGAGATTGGGTGAGTAGAGAGGGTGGGGCACAGGGGTCATGCTGTTTTTGGTCAAAAACTGCTGAGCCCTCAGAGCTGTGTGGGCAGGTGTGTTTGTAAATCACCCATCATGAAATGGGCAAATGCGCTGAAAAATATTCAAAAACAGAAACAAAAAAGATCACTGAAGCCAAAAGCAGCCTCTTACAACAATACTAGCTGGTACACTGATGCTGATGGGATCCTTACCTAGCAGGAAAAACCTGTACCACAAGGGGCAGACCATCTAAAAACAATAAAGATGATTCCGGGTTTTGAGCAGGGAGATCCCCTTATACTATCTTTTACTTCCTCTGTCCAGGACTGCAAAATACGGTATTAATTATTTGGGTCAGAAGTAAGTATAAATTACCAAGGATGAGAAGTCATTATTTTTCTTTCCCAGCATTAATGGTGTGGGAAAACATTGGACTCGAATTAATTTGAAGAATCAGATCATATCTTTAGCTGGTATGAGGAGAGGAGAGAAGGAAGGGGAAACAATTAGTGGCTCTGGGTGCTTTACTCATGAGGTAATGTTGTCTAGCATCTTATTTCCAAAAAGACAGAACACACTACAGTCTCAAATATTGTCATGTGAATTAAGGGTATCTTTTCTGCAGTATATGGGCTAATTCTTGGCTGAATACTATGGAAGACACAAGCTGGTTGTACTTGCTTGGATTGTACTTAGAAAACTTTTTACATGGCATTATCAAGTTGACTTTTGTAGAACTTGGAAGCTAATTGAAGAGAGAGAGACAACCTCAGGAAGGTTTTGTCTATATTGGCTACCCATTGGGAATCTGAAATGAAGTCTACAAAACAACAATGAAATTAGCCCAGTAAGAAAATAAATTGGTTGGGTTAAAAAATTAGTTATAAATCATCATAATAAATATTAAATAATGATATAATTGAAAAATAATAATAATAACCATTATCAATGGAATATTTAACATAGACTTGACTTTGACTATAATAAAAAGTAATTAATAGCAGGAAGTGATTAGTTACCATGTTCCAGATCTCCTCTAAGATTTTTGTTATATTAAATCACTTAATCCTTATAAAAACCCCATGAAGTAGTATAAGTAATGTATGCATGAAGAAACTGAGGCATAGAGAGGCTAAAAGGAGATATAGGTAGTATCTGACTTAATCCTCATTGTAGCATAACTGCTGTTTTATACATGGGGAAACCAAAGTTGTGTAACTTGCTCAAAATTGCTCACACAGCTAAAAAGTATCAGAGGTAGTATTTGAACTTAGGTCAGGGTACTTCTAAAGAGGTACCATCTTGTCTCCTATGTTGGCATGACATCTATAGAAACACAGTGGGCTGGTTGGACAAGATATTCACTCTTAAAATTTCTTCCCGTGACACCAGGCTGATCCTGAAAAAAGCTGTTGATGTGGTTGCAGGGATTTTTGGCATCTGTATATCTGCAGCCTCAAATGACCTGGAATCAAGGCCAGCAAAGGAAATGAGGTCAGTATCTCACCCTCATAAGATCTCATTCTCCTTTCTCTCTTATCTTTCTTCCTGTACCCCTAAAAAGCCCCAAAGAAGGCAGTGTGTGATGAAGACTCTGGCAAGATACAATGACAATCAATGAGACAAGATGAAGTTCAAAAGCAGCCTTTAGAGTCGATGAAGGTCCAACCAACACCCAATTGTTTCAGCATCTATTTTGAATAACTCATCCTTCCCCTATCTATGCTGCCACTTTTATTATATCGTAAATCATGGAATAAAGTCTATTTCTACATTCTATCACTTCCAGTACATTCTGATAACTCTTCTTCCAATGCATACGATTTAATTATTGTAGCCAGATAACTTTTAATCTGGAAAGACAAATGATTTCTTCCTTGGAAAGGAAATCATGGCTACTCTCATGTATTAGTCATCCAAATGAACTTGCAAACTTTTTGCCACCCTACTTCTTCTAATTCATACCTCAAAAATAATCATGGTTGTTTTGTTTTGGAGTTGCATTGCCTCTTAAACAATGGAAAGAAAATGACATTTTTACAATATTGAAACTTTTCACTGAATCAAATCTTTTTATATGCCCTTTAGGAATATTTACTAATTTTTTGCATATGGGTATTATATGTTTTGTATTGTGTCTTTTTTTCTTGGCATTTTATAAAAATTGTCACTATTGAAACTGTTCTTTTTACTTTCTAACTGCTATTGTTGCTGTTGATTTCTGAGTAGTTTAGAAAACTATTGGTTTATGAATGTTATATATGGTATCTGGCAATACAACTGAACTCTTTTTTGGGTTTTGATTTGACATTTTCAGTGGTTTCCTTTGTGTTTTCTGGGCAGAGTACTATATCACCTGCAAATAAAATTTTTTCCTCTTTTTCATGCCTATTTATCTATTTATTTATTTCTATTTTATGAACTCTTATGTTGTCTAGACCTTCCAGGAAAAACATTACATGATAATGGTGACAGTGAACATCACTGTCTTAATTCAATTCCAATAATAATCTGTGTTATAGATCACCATTGGATATCACTCTCAGCAGTTCTAAGGTAGGTAATCTTTAGAATGTTTTATAAAACAAACAAACAAACAAAAACTATGCTTCTATTCCAAGTCTTCTGAAAGATTTTTTGATGAATAGATGTTGATTTTTTTCAAATGTCTTTCATGAACCTATTGAAATTATTACACATTTCTATATTAACACATAAATGAGCTCTATCATATTTTAGCATAAGCCCTCCTTGAACATGAAGGATCACTTTTTTAATATAATATTTTAATTAATTAGTAAGAATTTTTGCATTTATAATTCTAGATGAGATTGACTTTGTACCCAGGAAACATTTTTGAAGAGTGAAGTATGGTGTGATTCACTTTTGCCTATGTTTAGAAATAAACTTATATATATGGCATGATACTTCCCAATTTATCCATGCTAAAAAATTGGCTATTAAAATTAGTCCCTGCATATTTTTGGGAAATGATGTTTTTGAATATTATTTCGCTGTGACACTTGTTCCACCCTAGCCTTCTCTTTTTTCAGTCAAGCTGGGAGTTTATACTTTCCAGAATGTTGATCATTTTGTTGTGATGTATATTATGTGTGTATTTATCTAGTATATCCTTTGTTTTAAAAATAGTTCTCAGATAAAACATATCTGATAAAGGGTTAATATCCCAAACATTTAAGAAACTCCTACAACTCAATAGCTAAAAACCAAACAAACAAAAATTTTAAAAAACGCAAAAATTCAACCAAATAAGCCAATTAAAAAATGGGCAAAGGATATGAGTAGACATTTCTCCAAAGGAGATATGCAAATAACCAATAGGTATATAAAAACGTGCTCAACATCACTCATTTTCAGGAAAATGCAAATCAAAATTGCGATGAAGCCAGGCTCGGTAGCTCAGCCTGTCATCCTGTGCCTTTAGGAGGCTGAGGTGAGTGGATTGCCTGAGCCCGCGGGTTCGAGACCCGCCTGGGCAGCGAGACCTCATCTCTACAATAAATCAAAAAATCAGCCGGGCGTCGTAGCGCATGTCTGTAATTCCAGCTACCTGGAAGGCTGAGGCTGAAGGATCACCGGAGCCCTGCAGGTCGAGGCTGCGGTGGCCGGAAGCGGCCACTACACTCCAGTCTGGGTGACAGAGTGAGACTCCAACTCAAAAAAATCCAAAAAAATTGCAATGAGATATCACCTCACATCTGTTAGAATGGCTACTAACAAAAACCCCCAAAGATAACACAGTTTTTAAATGTGGGAAAAAGAAACCCTTGTATACTGTTGGTGGGAATGTAAATTGGTGCAGCCACTATGGAAAACAGTGTGAAGACTCCTCCAAAAGTTAAAAATAGAACCACTGTATGATGCAGCCATTCCACTCTGAATATATGTCCAAAAGAATTGAAGTCAGAATCTCAAAGAGCAACCTGAACTCCCATGTTCATTGCGGCATTTTTCATAGGAGCCAAAACATGAAATCAACCTCAGTGTTCATTGCTAGGTTAACGCATAAAGAAAATATGGTATGTGCATATGATTTTATGAAAATCTTGTGAAAGAAGGAAACCTTGCTGTTTCTGATGATGTGAATAAACCAGGAGAACATTAAGCTAGATGAGATAAGCCAGACACAGAGGGACAACTACTATATGATTCGGATTCCATTTATATGTGGAATCCGAAATAGTCAAACTCATGAAAGCAGAGAGTAGAATGGTGCTTGCCAGGTGCTGTGGGGAAAGGAAAATGGAGATATGTTGGTCAAAGGAAACAAAATGCAGTGATGCAAGATGAGTAAGCCCTAGAGATCTAATGCACAGTGCATTGTTACCTATAGTTAACAATACTGTAGTGTACACCTAAACATTTGCTATGAGGGTAGATTGTCTGTTAAGCATTCTTATCACCAAAATAATGATGATAATAAATAAAGGAGATGGGAGAAAACATTTGAAAGTGATAGAGGTGCTTATGGCACCGATTATGGTGATGGTCTCATGGGTATATTCTTAACTCCAAACTCTGCAAGTTGTATGCATGAGTTGAATGCCAATCATACCTCATTAAAATGGTTAAAATATAGCCCTCCTGTTTCTGTTTTCCCCTTTCTCTTTGCTAATATTGCTTGTGGCTTCTTTATTCTCCCCACTGTATTTTTTTTTTTTTTGAGTTGTAGTCTCACTCTGTCGCCCAGACTGGAGGGCAGTGGCACGCTCCTGGTCACCGCAACTTTGACCTGATGTGCTCCGGTATCCTTCCGCCTCAGCCTTTCAAGTAACCGGAACTACAGGCATGCACTACCACACCAGGCTAATTTTTTTAATTTATTGTAGAGACGAGGTCTTGCCAAGTTGCCTGGGTGGGTCTCGAACCCACAGGCTCAGGCAATCCACTCGCTTCGGCCTCCCAAAGTGCTGGGATTACAGGCTGAGCCACCGAGTCCAGCCTGGATTTATTTTTTAAACATATCAACAGTATTCAATACTTAGGAATATCAGTAACAGCGGCCAGAGTGCTGGGTACCATTCTTAGCATTTGACATACATGATCTCAGTTGAACATCACAACAACCAAACTGGATAGGTGATAATATTTTCCCCATTCTACAAATGAGTTAATAGATACTCAGAGAGATAAAATAACTTGCCTAAAGCCACTGAACTAGCAAATGATGAAGGTAGGATCCAAGCCTTGATTATCTGGCTACAGAGCCTGGTAATGTGGTGTGATAAATCAATTAATATTTTAAAAAACAAAAGGATTGATCTTACTGAAAAAGAAAAAAGGAGAATAAAGTGATAAGTAGAACTGTTAAGTAATTCAATCATGTGCCTTATAAGTGGGTTTATCCAAGGAACTTCCACATTCATTCATTCACCCATTCAATTCATCATTTGATAAATACTTATCAAATATTTATTATGCTTCTAACGACAATTTGGGTACTAATCCAGGATGCTTGCCCTTGTGGACCCTACAGAAACCAGTGGCATGAGAGTAGGGAGGGAGTAGGAATTGCCAAACTTCTTGCTAAAAAAGATAGTGTACAGTGGCCATCCCCAAGCTTGTTGGCACCAGGAACAGGTTTTGTGGCTTCTTTATTCTCCAAACTAGATTTATTTTTTAAACATATCAACATATTTTTAAACATATTGTGGAAGACAGTTTTTCCATGGATGGTGGGGGGAGGATATGCAATCAAACCTCACTGCTAAGGTTGATCTGTATTTGCAGCTGGTCCCCAGCACCAACACTGTCACCTCAGCTTCACCTCAGATCATCAGGCATTAGATTCTCACAAGGAGTTTGCAACCTAGATTCCCCCATGTGTGCAATTCACAGTAGAGTTCACACTCCTATGAGAATTTAATGCTGCTGCTGATCTGACAGGAGGTAGAGCTCAGGCAATAATGCAAGCGAGGGGGAGCGGCTGTAAATATAGATGAAGCTTCGCTCCCATGCTCACCGCTCACCTCTTGCTGTGTGACCTGGTTCTTAATAGGCCATGGAGGAGTACTTGTCCATGGCCAGAGGGTTGGGGATGCCAGGGTACAGAATGGCATTTAGAGAATGATTAGTCTACCCAATTTCATTGCACATGCATGTTTCTAGTAAGCCATGTTTGTTGTGTAATATTTACTGAGTAACTACTAGGTGCAGGGCCTGCAGAGTGGATGAAGGGGGCTGGAAAAACACCAGATGAGGAAACAAAGACCTGGGGAATTTAAATCTGTCCAGTGTCCCATAGGGAGGAGGTGATAGATGAAGTTGGACATGCACACTTGTCTGTGGGACTCTCATAAGAACATAGAATGGAGGCCTTATGTACCTCTATCTAGCCCAATGCAAAAATCAATCCAAGTTTGTTGAATGAGTGAATGCTATCACACCCAGACTTCCAGGGAGGGGAACATAGGAACATCTCAGAGAATTCCACCCATCAAAAGCTGGCTCTGAGAAAAGATGAAATCGACCTCATTGCCCACAGGAAGCAGGGACATTTAGCTGGTACCAGCAGACCTTTACATAACGACATGCACACTCCGGGCGCTCTCAGAGTAAAAGAGACAGGCCTCTCCCTAGCTTTCCCTGGGCCTCACCTCCCCCTTCGGTCATCAAGGCAAACTTCAACACGGGCCTTGCATTAGACGTGTGTCAACAGAGATTAGCTCAGCCCCACACGCCGTCATTTGCCCTTTGTTAAGCCACCTCCGCCAACCCCGTAATCTAATCTCGGCTGGAGCAGTGCCTCTTCCAGGTTAAATGTATTAAAAGAGCCGGGGGATGTGGGCTGTTCAAGGCAGTCGTGGCTTCTCCCTTCTGACAAGCCTGACCCCACTCCAAACCCCTCATCCCCAAGAGACGCCAGGGGTCAGAACCTCCTTGGTGTAGAAGGCAGGAAAACGCTAACAGAGAGAGACCAGAGGATATTGGAAACATATTCCCCAGGCCTCTGTGCTTTAGAAATCCGAGAAGAACAGGAGGCGACAAGTTAAAGCTTTCACTGCTGGAGATATTTTTCCTTTCCGTGTTTCAACAAGAGTTTGATAAAGATATTGGTGAGGCTGGAGAGGGGAGAAGGGAGCGGAGAGAGCTTCGAAGCAGATGGTACCTGAAGGAGAGGAGGGATGCTTTAGACGCCACAGAGGAGATTTATGGAGGACAACTTTCCGTGGCACACATCCATTTTTATTACATGTGTTTTTAAATCATGTGATATTTTTAAGCAAGTAAATGTTTCATCAGCAAACCTGACCTCTCCTTTTCCTTTGAAACCCTGACTTGGTGGGAGATCTCCGTGTGGTCTTGTTGCCATTCCCCCTCCGCTTCTAATAGTGGCGAGATTAAAGGTTCTCCATTTTCCGCGGAACATGCCTGGAACCCTCCAGCTCCTTTGATTGTTCTCTTGTTGGTTTCTGGCCCCCAGAGCTCCCTCCACCCCCATCCAGCTCAGCAGATCCGAATCTATTAGGGCTTTTGGTTGTTGTTTTCATCTCTTCTTGAGCATCTCTTAACGCCACTCATTTTAAGTTTGGGAGCCACTGTTCTGATCAATCACCACCATTCCTACAATGGCGCACAAGTGGTTGATTTTTAAAACTTTTGTGTCGTGTACAGACTAGTTTCCAAGCTTCCAGCCTGAAGGACTGTCACAAACTCAACACGGTGTAACCAGTACCCACAAGAAACGGAACATCTCAGCCCCCCATGCCTCCGTTCCCCCACACAGCCACCAGTATATGTACTCGAAATAACATACCTTCATCTTGTTTCTTTTGTATGTTACTCCATTGGAATTTTAAGGTAGGCATTCTCCTGCGTCTCATTTGTGTGAGAGTCATTTGTGTTATTGTGTGTAGCTGTAGATAGTTATTTTCAGCCTCTGTATATTATTCATAGAGTGAATATGCCACAATTTTTTCTCAGTTCTACTGCTTATGAGCCCTTGGATAGTTTTCAGTTAGGTACTCTTATCAATACTACTGCTATAAACAGTTCAGTTCATATCTTTTGGTGAGCATATGCATGCACCAGAGTTCTTTTTCAAGTCACGAAAATCCGGTGCTCCCCTCTTTCAAATGATTCAATGCCTCATCGCCTTAAAGATAAAGATAAAGACCAAATGGCCTTCAAAGGCTTAGGGCCTCTGTTGAATTCTCTATCCCAACAACAGACATCAGAAGAACAACTGTGTGCAGAGGACGGGGGGGAATATAAATGAAGGACGTGAAAGACAAGTATGAGACAATTATTAGGGGTGGAGACTGTGGTAAATTAGAGAGAAAATCAACAGGGGTTACATATCCCCAGATCACAGTTGATGCATGCAAATATGGGCCCAATGTGTCCAGATATTTTCTAATCTCAAAAATAAATTGGAAATCTGTATGGTTACGTGAAATCTGCCAATTTTAAAATGTTAACCATTTCAAAAATGTTTTTCAATATTACAAGAGTCCTCTAAATACACTTTTAAGGGAAGGATCTGGCTCACGAGTTAGTAGTTTGCAGCCATAGTCCTTATTTTTATTACCCCAATGAACTGAACTTCCCGTAGGTCTTCAGATGACCCATGTTCTCACCCCCAAGCTTTGCCTTTTCTGTTTCTTCTGACTGAGCCCTTTTACCCTCGTAGACTCTTTCTCTCTTGCTCAGCACCCTCCCCCATCAGGAACTTCCTTCTGAGTCCTCAAAGTGAGTGAAGGAATGAATTGTCTGGTACATTCCTACAGCATTCTGCCTTATCCCATTATAGCACTCACAGCGTTGCCCAGTTCATCACAGGGCCAGGCACATCGAAGGTGCTCGACAAATACTTTGTGAATGACAACACAACACTATGCAACTGGAATTGTATCTACATGTCTGTCTCTCCTATAAAGAACAAAAAAGATCTTGCCACTCCTCTGCTTAAACCTGCTCCAAACGTCTTAACATTTTTTAAACAACCACATAGACTCTCAAATGCTTACGGGTCATGGTGAATAAGAAATGAGTAAACCAGGCTAAGGGTAACAATAGGGAGTGGTGGGGACTATGGTAAACAAGAGTACCCGAGAGATTCCTTGATTGGTGGGAGATGGTATTAATCTTGATTGCCCATTACGATACCTGGAACATGGTAGATCCTCATTATACATACATCCTGCGTTCCTTTTATGGCAAAGAACAAGGTCTCATTCTGGTTCTCAAGGGATCAGTGTAACAGTTCATAAGTGGGGACAGTGTGCTTCTACCCCCACTCCAGCATGGCATAAACCAAGGTCAGGGTGATAGAAAGGGCATATTGTAATGCAACTAAAGGCAGAGAGAGACAGACACCTTTTCCACAAAACAGCACATAGGGAATAGGTTAAGAGGAACTGGAAGCCATGCTTGAGAGGTGATTTTCTTCACAGACCCAAGGTCCCTTCCAGAGATAATCCTGAAGGACCTGAATGACTGACATCCATGGCGGAGGCTGAGTTGCTGAAGGGGGGACCCTGGTGAGGTGAGAAAAGAGACCGAAATAACTGAGCCATGGGAAAAGGATGAAGGAGAGCGTCCAAAGGTGTGGCTGTGAGGTCTGGAGGACCTGATTTCAGGGAACTGGGCTGGTGCCTGGGAAGAGAAGGGCATCTCTGAGGATGTGACTTTTGAACTGATTGTTGAATGATGAGAGACAGCTGTGTCTCCAGAAAGAGTGTCCCAGGCAGAGGGAACCTGAAGAGCAAATGTCCTGGGGTAGGAACTGTTTTGGCGTGTGGGGGAATGGAAACAAAGTTCAGAGGAACCGGGGAGATTGGGACAGGGTAAGCTCTGAGCAACACGCCAGGGCTGGATTGGAATGGAGCCTCGGTGACTGCTCTGTGGAATGCGGATTTTAAACGAGGCAGGAACTTGCTAATTCTGTACTCTAGCTCACAGCTTTGGTGGTGACTCAGCTGCCCCCTTGTTTTGTCTCTGATCCCTGGCTTCTGTTTTCTGTATCACAGCTCACACTCTTTCCCCCACGCCTGGGCCCCACCCAACCCCAGTGAATCAGTCCCTCTGGGGGAGGAGCCCAGACTTGTGTGAGTTACTGATGTGCTGCCTATGATTCTGACGCACATCCAATGTAGGCAACCAGTAGTGTGCTCTCTTTCTCTCCCTCAGATTTATGTTATCTATCTATCTATCTATCTATCTATCTATCTATCTATCTATCATCTATCTATCTATCTATCTAATCTACCTGTCTACCTTTTTATGTCTAGCCATTTTTAAGTAAGCAAAAATGTCTCTAAAGAATTTTAAAATGACATTATGTATCACTTTTAGTATGATATTTACAACAACCACAAAAAGAAACACAAGGTGCCAGGCACAATGGCTCACAGTCGTAATCCCAGCACTTTGGGAGACTGAGGCAGGAGGATTGCTTGAGGCCAAGAGTTCAAGACTAATCTGGGCAGCATTAAAAACCCCTCCTTTCCACACACAATTTTTTTTTAATTAACTGGGTGTAGTGGCACATGTCTGCAGTCCCAGCTACTCGAGAGGATCAGGTGGGAGAATTGCTTGAGCCCAGGAGTTTGAGTCTGCAATGAGCTACAATCAAATAAAACACAGGGCAAGGAAAACTGGGTAGGTCTCACTAAATGAAATAAAGACCTCATTTTGCTATCATTTGCAACATTACAATGAATAGTGAAGTACCGAAATATTTTTGCACATTCACATGGATTTCCTTTGGAAAAATTCTTAGAAGTAAAATCACTTAGTCAAGAAGTATTAAGTTGTAAAAGTTTTTGATATATGCTGTCAATTTTTTCCCATAAAGTCTATACAATTCAGGCTTCCCCAATAGTGTTTATTTATTTTTAAAAATAATTAAAAGGCAAGAGACACACTGGAAAGAATTTTAGCTATATGCATGTTAAACAAAGGGTTAAGTGCTGTTTTATATAAAGTGGTCATAGAATGAGCAGCACTCTAAAACACAAAAAGGAAAATAAGATGAAACTGGGACATAGACTAACAAATGAAAGAGAAAAAAAAATTTGCTAATGAATATTTTTAAACCATACATCCACACCCATTAGTTTCCAAAGAAACACAAGCCCTAATTGCAGTAACATATTTTACTTTCAAATTTACAATTAAAACCTATTTGTCACTCTTGTGAGACTCTATAAAATGGACATTCATACAATGCTGATGAGAATCTGAATTGATATAAGCTTTCTGGTAGTATTTTGACACTATTTATCAAAACCCTTAAAAGCATTCATAGTCCTGAACTGAGTAATTCTACTTCTAGAAATTTTTTCTAAACAATTAAATATGCAGAAAGAATTTACTACCAGCTAATTCATTGCACCGTTGAAAATAATAGCAAAATTAGTACAGCCTTTATGGAAAACAGTATGAACACTCCTCAAAAAATTAAAAATAGAGCTACTGTATTACCCAGAAATCCTGGTACTGCTTATATCCAAAAGAAATAAAATCAGTGTGCTGAAGAGATTTCTGCACTCTCATGTTTACTGCAGCATTATTCATAGTAGCCAAATTATGGAAACAACCTGTGTTCATCAACAGATGGGGATAAAGAAAAATGTGGTGCATATACACAATAGAATATGATTCAGCCTTATTAAAAGGACATCCTATCATTGGTGACAACATGGATAAACCTGCAGGTCATTATGTTATGTGAGATAAGCTAGGCACAGAAAGACATGTATTTCATGATCTCAATTGTATGTGAAATCCAAAAAAGTTGAACTCATAGAAACAGAGAGTGGAATGGTGGTTGCCAGGGACTGGTGGAGAAAGAGGGGACAGCTATTGGGGAGGTATTGGTCAAAGGACACAAAATTTCAGTTAGATAGAAGGAGTAACTTCAAATGTTCTGCTGGACAGCATACAGTTATACTGTATATTTGGAAAAATAGCAAAAATTAAAAATATTCAGCTAAATATTCAACAAAACTGATGAGTTAAATACATCATAGAACACTATAGTCTGAGAAAATGTTGCATTCTCTAAAACCCAAGATACAGAGATGATAAGAAAAAAAGACAATGGGCAAAACTGTGTATACAGGGTGATAGCCATTTAAAACACAGAGTCACTCTCAGCTTATGCAATAATTTTTACTTTGGAAAGGCTTGTGCAAGCCAAATTTTGCATAAGTCAAAAAGATCCTTTGTAGTCATTGCATATTTTAAAGTTGCAAAACTTTTGATGTGCCTTATGTGTGCATGCGCGAACTGTCATTCAAGTATTTTCCTTTTTATAGTTGAAGCAGCCGGAGTTTGCACGGAAGGAAGCAAAAGGTTTTTATATATCTCACATAGTACCTTGTTCCATGTTGGTTGCTTAAGAAGAGTTCAGTAAACACTGGATGGATCTATTTGTCGGGAGATTGTGATAGTCTTTCTGCTGCTTACCAAATATGTGTAGGCATTTCGATTTTGGGATTAGTTGGGGTCATGTGACCAAATCTAGTCAATGAGTTGTGAACTTCCTGACTGGGGTATTTAATTGTTGGTGTGAGATCGACCACAGATCTTTTTCCTCGTGAACAGCAGTATTCTAAATAATAGTTCCTCTGTTGTTATTATTCTTTTTTGAGTCGGGGTCTTACTCTGTTGCCCAGACTGGAGTGCAGTGGTGTGATCATGGGTCACCATAGCCTCTACCTCCTGAGCTCAGGTGATCCTTCCACCTCAGCCTCCTGAGTAGCTGGGACTACAGCCACAGGCCACCACATCTGGCTAATTTCACTATCCTTATTCTTAAAGTAAGGATGACATGGGGCAGAGTTCTCAACTAATTCATGATGAATATGTAGCATGCATGTGAAATGAGTTCTTATTATGGTAATCCACTGAAATTTAGGGATGGAGCTGTTTGTTACTGAGTATACTCCTTTATACTCAAAGTGAACCTGGAAACCAGATGCATTGGCCTCATCTGGGAATTTGTTAAAAATTCCGAATCTTGGGCCTCTTCTCAGACCTACAGAATCAGACTGTCTATTTTAAGAGTTCCTCAGGTGATCTGTATACACATGAAAGATCAGAGAGTTCTGCCCTGGCCCATCAGGACTGATAGTTGGGTGAAGGGAGACAATACATAGAGGCCAAGAACACATACACAGGAGCCTAAGTTTTAGCAGATAAGTCACTCAACTTCTTCGAGTCTCAGTTTCCTTATTGAGATAGATGTGAGAATTCAACAAAATAGTGTACATTATGCAACCGGGTCCTAATAACTGCTGAATAAATGATTGTTGGCATTTTTATTTCAGAAAGGGAATAAACAGCCACATGCCTGGACTGGAGTCTTGGCTCTCTAAAGTCCTTTTCCATTACCACTGCAGCAAGAATGACATCTTCTAAAGACTCATGATGGCATCTAATATAAGGATTCAGTAAATATTGATCAATTAACCCACCCACAATGAGGTTCCTGTCAACCACTTAATCACCTTCACATGACGTGTTTATTTACTTAATTCCTCCTCCCATCTGTTTCTGCAGCCCCGTGGCCTAATTCCCTGATCCTCTAACCAAGAGACTTCCCCGGGCCTGACAAAGTGTTTGCAAAAGGTAAGTATGGCTGTTAGCTTCTCATTCTTTTTGTATAATCAACGTCCCAGCCTTCTCATGCATATAGAGGGCCACTTCCTCTGAGAACCATGGGGGAATTGTTCAGCAGCAGGAAACACCCACCTACCCCACATCACACACAAACACGTCCACACAGGGACACCCACACTTTCCATTTCTGTCCAAGACAGTAAAAAGGAAATACCTGAGGGGAAAGTACCCAGGTAAACATAGTGATGATTGAACTATTCACCACTGTCTTTCCCTGGAGAGAATACGCTATAGCGTGTTTGTTCATTCCACCCTAAATCTCTTGTGGGGAAGAAAATGCAGGGATTATCCGTTTTTTTTTAATATGGAAAGACCGAAGTTAAGTGTGTCCCTATGGCCATCAAGGACAGCATCTACAGGGAAGTGTTTGGAGTCAGGCAGGCCTGGAGACAAGGCAAGGGACCACCGAGGACGAACCCTGTGGCATCCCGCATGTAATATTCAACCTCTCTAAGCCTCAGTTTCCAAATTTAGCTCCTCCCAGTTGGTAACCCCACCCATGCACTCTGGGTTGTCAATTTTGAGTCCTTTTTTTTTTTTGAGTTGGAGTCTTACTCTGTCGCCCAGACTGGAGTGCAGTGACTGCTCCCGGCCACCGCCGCCTCAACCTGCTGGGCTCTGGCGATCCTTCCACCTCAACCTTCCAAGTAGCTGGAACTACAGGCGCGTGCTACCACGCCCGGCTAATTTTTTGATTTATTGTAGAGATGAGGTCTCACCAAGTTGCCCAGGTGGGTCTCGAACCCGCGGGCTCAGGCAATCCACTCACCTCAGCCTCCCAAAGTACGGGATTACAGGTTGAGCCATTGAACCCGGCGTGAGTCTTTTTTTTTTAAACCAGGAAGTGGGATGCAATTATCTTTACAGAACTTTCCAAGGCGTGGTGCATTGACTCATTGAATCCTCTTGATGAGAGGAAGAAGTGGAGGTGGGTTGTGGAGGAGAGGATGAGCTGCTTATGGGGAAAGGTTAACATTTCACCCTCTACCAATAATGGTTATACGGAGCCAAATCACATCTGAAAAGGGAAGCACAACATGAGATAGAAACAACGGTGCATCTTTGACATGGTGACCAACCATCCCAATTTGCCAAGGACTGAGAAATCCCTAGGACCTGGGACTTTTCAGTGTTAAAATGACGAAAGTGCCAGGAAACCTCAGACAAGTGGGTCATCCTCATCTCTGACTGGGTCACAGATAAGACAAAAGGTCCAGAAAGGGTGGTACTTCAAGGGATGACGAGGCAGGTGACAAAGAAGGACTTGGCTTAAAGTGTCAAGGCAGGAATCTGGAATCTGAGTTGAGGTTGACAAGATCAGGGTCACTGAGAAGGGGATCGGATCCATTTATTGAGAGTTGAGGTGGGAGACAGTGAGTGGAAACTCGACAGAGAAGCTCTTAAGAAGATAAGCATCAACTCAGAAAACCTTAAGGATACATTTAAAATAGCAAATCAGGAATGCATCACAAGATATTTTTTTAAAAGATGGGCATCATGCAATTACAAAGGAAAAGAAGGCTCGACCTCGTCCATTCCCAGCCTTCCCTTCTGGCAGGGAAAAAACCAACAGAGCAACTTCATCACACCGATTCCTTCACGCTCCGGCAGGCAAGTGATAAAATTATCAGATGAGGGTCCCCAATCCCGTCTCCCACAGTCACTTTGGCCAAGTGTGCCGTGTCTAAAATAATGAAGGCGGCTTCATTAAATGTTCGCTGGCTGCAGCCACTGTGCTAATTTGGAGATGGGCTTATTAGTTTAATGACCGCTCCAAATCATCAGAATTCATTAGCATTAGTGCTGTGGATTCATTCGACATCAGCCCAGGGCTGCAGGCTGCCACTGTCCCCAGCACCATTTCTCTATTTATATCACTCCTGCTTTTTGGAGAGGGCACTGTGTGTGTGTGTGTGTGTGTGTGTGTGTGTGTGTGTGTGTGTGTGTGTGTGAGAGAGACAGAGAGAGAGAGAGAAAGCATGCGCACATATGATGTGTATGTGTGGTGCATACATGCTACATGCACACAACTGAGACTTCCTATTTGCTTTATCTGCATAGCAATTTTAACTCCTCTCCCCCAAGAAAGTTGCTGTTGCCCCTTTCTGTTTTCAGTGCATTTCTATACGTACAAAAAGAGATTCTGATAGTGTTTGGGTGAAACATGTTTTTTCATTAGACTGAGGAGGGTAAAAACCAAATTGCTTGCTATGACTCAAAGGCTCTCCATTGCTACCCACCCTCTACCACTTGCTGTTAGGTCTTTCATTTCATCTCCGACATGGCAATTTTCCCCTTTCTCTTCCAGACACACAGGCTTCCTTACTGTTCCTTGAACATACCAGGAGTGACTCCTACCTCAGGATCTTTGCACCGGCTGTCCCCTCTGAAACACTTTTTCCCAGGATAGCAGCATGGGATACTCCGTTATCCCAATTGTTCAAATGTTACCTCAGGGAAGCCTCTTCTGACCATCCTATTTAAAATCACAACCTCCCCCATACCTCCCCCTCCACTTCATCCTGCCTTATGCATTCCTACCAAACATATTACATGATTTACATATATACATATGTATTATATTTGTGTGTGATCCGCCCCACACTACAATGTCATTGTTACCTGTATTGTCTACGGCTATATTCTCAGTGCTTAGAATGACCAGAGAGTTGGTGCTTAATAAATAGTTATTGAATAAATCAATGAATGAATAAATGCATGAATGGCATCCACATGCAAGGAAATAAGAATCATAATGAACTCAGGAGAAGTCATTTATTGGTTGCCTTTAAGCTGAGCTACATATTCAGAGTGTAGACATGTCTGTCGTGATGGCAACGGTGGTGGAGGACTGGCCGGCTTTTGACCTCCCTCCTGGGCCAGCTATATTATATATTAGGGCTCCCACTTCTTCTTGGATACAGAAGTGGGGAGTATCCCATAGGGTTCATCCACTGGTGGTGTTACTTGGTGTGGATGAAGATGACAGGCCAATGTCCTTCTCTCTCTTTCTTGAACTTAGATTAGAAAATATTGAGAGGAGGTGACAGGGAAGCTTGGAAGCTAAAAGGTTGTACTGAGAGATGGCACGAGGCAAAGCTGGGGCTAGAGGATCTTGGGCAAGATTTTGTCTTACCTTTTTCATGTTTGGGGAGTTCCATGAGATTCTCTCACTACATACCACTCCCTTGGGTTTGTAGGGCGGGTTGGTAGGTAACAAAAAGACCCTTGCTAAAACATGGGGGCTGAGAATTCTAAATTGCATTTGACTTGACTCTTCTTTTTCTCGTCTGTAAAAGGGTTCAGCCATAGGTAAAATACCAGTGGCCTCTAGAAGCAAAAATTAACCCCTCAGGGCACAGAGGTGGCCAGATCTCTGTCCCATATGGGTTTATGTAGAGTATCATGAGAGAAAGGTCGTGATGAAGAAAAATGTTTTTGAGTGCAATTACTTTATTTTTCAAATAAATTTTGTTAATTTTCTTTTCATTGTTACGGAAGCGATATGTGCTCAATATAGAAACCATGGGAAATGCAGACAAAATAAGGGGTATTTTACTTCTCATTTCTATAAAGATTATCTGCCATAGGTATTTCCTTGATGCTAAGGTGCACACTCCTGATGTCTGAAACAGGGTACATCTTCAGATAAATGATAACTACATGTATTTAATATTTTATACCACCCATCCCATCCCCTTCTAAATAAAATAGGACATCAAATTAATATTAAATCCTATCATGAAAATAACCTAAATTTTAAAATATATGTGACACACAGATCTCTCTCTCTCTTTGTCACACACATGCGTGCGCATGCATGGGCACACACACACACACACACACACACACACACACACACACTTACAAAATAGCACCATGCTCTTTGCCGGTCTGGTTTTTTAACCACACCACCATCTGGATCATTGGCCAACCAACTTGGCTTCTGGAGGATGTGGTATGGAGGTTCCAGATTATTATGAGTTTTGCTCCTTCCCTTTAGCCCTCCAAATTAGTTTCTTGGGAATTAATTAGATGGCTCTTTTTTTAGATAATAGTCTAGAAAATAAATTCACATGGAAAACATGATCAAGTGCTGAATTCATAACTTGCTAGTTATGTGACCGGAGGCAAGAGTTTTAACCTTTCTGGGTGTCACTTTTTTGATCCACACAATGGGGGCAGTCACAGGACCTCCTTTGTGGGGTAACTGAGAGGATTATATGAGGTAACAGATATAAAGATCCCTTATGAAAACATGCAGAAAGTATTTTGTAAGGGGCAGCAAAATGAAAAGGTTTAAAAGTTGAAAATATTTATATAAACACAAAGAGAAAAATAATAATGGCCTGTCATTTTGCTACATAAAATGAAAATCTATTAACTTTTTAGTTTCTATCCTTTATACTTCTATACGTAGGCACAGACTACATACACACACACACACACACACACACACACACACACACACACACACACACACATACACACACACACACACACACACATTATATATGAAAGTGAGATGAAACTGTGTATATCTTTTGGTGGTCAACTTTTCCCATTTGACAGTAAAGTACAAACATCTTTCCAGGTCATCCCCGTTTGCTTTTTTAAATTACAAAAGAAAGATAACAGAAGCTTCATTAAAATACAAAAAACAAAAACCACAGCAACAATCTGAGAGCCCCATCCTGCCTCAATGTGTGCATCTGTAATTGTGGTGTGAAAGGTGTGTAAGAAGAAGGCAAGCGAACTTCATTTGTCTTCTTGTAGCTTGAACTGATAGCTTGTGATTGGACTAATGGTCCCTTGGACTGTGGCAACTTCAGGAACTGCTCCAGAGGAAGGATTCATCAAAGAGGGGAAGTGAGATGATTTTGTTTGCTTCTTTAATAAAAAAATAGGAAAAAAATAGTTTTCCTCTAGCTTGGAGGTATAGTTTAATTAGAAGATTTTTCTCCTGGGTTTTTTGCCCTTATTCTCATCTCCCCTTCCAAAGAGCCCACATGAGAAATGACTTCTTAAATAAGAATGAACAAAATCACCCTAGCTGTTTACTCTGGGATGTAGCACATGGGAGAATGCTATCTCAGTTTGATCTTCTATGATAGAAGGAAAAAAGTATAGATCAAGAACAAAACAAAACACAATAACAAAGGACTCCACCTTATTTGGGGCTGTTTGTTCGCTTGTCTGCTTGATTTCTCTAACTTGTAGGCTTCTTGAGAGAACATACCATGTCAGATTTATTTCTGCACCCTCAGAACCTTCCATCACACAAGAAAAGATCTCAGAATGATTGAGTTAGTGGATGAATGAATGCATGAAGGAGTTATTTGCAGAATTGTTTCTAGCTTTGCTATTTCTTTTGTTCTTTACACACTATCAGTAATAAATACCTAGTGCATTTTATTCATTTGAGAAAAGGAAATTTTAAGACTAGGGTTTACTTTATCTTCTTTTCCTAGAAAGAAAAAAAAAAGATTCTTATAAAGAAATTATAAAAAAGAGGAGGCCATGCATAGCATTACATAACTCAAATAGCAAACCATGACTGGTTTTGGTAGAGAGGTAGGATTTGGGGGTGAGAAAGGACTTACTCAAGCTCCTCACATTTCAGTGCCCTAGGTAACCATCCACCGAGAATCCTTTTAAAGCCCATATTCATGCATTCCACATTAAAAATGCATAAAAGTTTTGATGATTCAAAAGGGTACTGTTGGGGTGATGTGGTGGTCATGGCCATGTAAATCTTAGGTCCTCATACTCCATAAGAAGTCTCAAGGGGTTTCTCAAATCCTGTGTTTACTAAAGTGAGACCTATCTTATTTCTATACTTACAAATGTTTAAAGGGGTGTCTTGAAGTGTGAAGAGACAAAGGTGTGGGAATCAGAGCTCATTTCATTCTCTGTGGAGCCTGGATCCCAGTAGCTAAAAATTCTATCCAGATGGTTAAACTGAGAGACATGTCTAAAAGAGTCATTTAAAGAGTTGTGCATTGAGTTAGAAGAACCAGGAATGGATGATGAAGCACTCAGGGACCTGTAGCAGCAGGAAGTTGTCACCAACCCTGTAATGTAAGGGGCAATGGGAAGAAATAGAGTTCTTGAAATCCAGAGAAAGTTGGAGCCATCGAGGTGGTATCAACCAGTGAGAGGTGCAGACACAGAGGGCCACAACAACTCTCAGAATTATAATGCAGAAACAGAGAGGGAGCAGAGGCATTAATACTCCAACTCCTCTCTTACCATCCTTCAGTCTTCTACTGGTGCTTTTCATTGGCCCAACCCAACGGAAAGCAAGTGGAGTGGGAACACAGGTGTTGTAGTCTGTATGGGACTTAGGGAGGGCAAAGCAGAGTGGACAATTTATCTCAAGACAGGGGTAGGAGAAGGTAGAATAACCAGCATCCTAGGTCCAAGATGGCAAGAGATGGGATAATGCAACTTGCCCATTTGTTGGAGACTAAGCTTATGAGAGCAAAGTCTGTAGGGTGATATTCTTGTGCAGAATAAAGATAGGTGCTCCCCATACTTTGGCAAGAAATGCACCCTTCTGTTTTACACATTCGACTTAGCTCTAAGTGATAGATAGAGAAGAAAAATAAAGGATACTGGACCTTTGGTGTGTTGTATCTCCTGCAGACTGCAAAGATTTACTAGCTAAGAGATACATTATTATGATAACCAGCCACCAGGTTGACCTCCAATGATCCTATCCTCATGTAGGTCCTTCCCACATTGTACCAAGGTTGGCATACAGCAAAAATGATGTCACTTCTGAGATTAGATAACAAAACAGATTACAGTATCTCTCTCTCCCCCTTCATCCCTCTCTCTTTTTTCTTTCCGTTTATCCCTCTCTCTTCTCTCTCTGTCTTTCAACTTTATCTGGGGGAAGTTATTTTGGGAGTAACCCTTCAGAGAGGCCCACATAGTGAGGGTCTGAGGCTTCCTGCCAACAATCACACGAATAAGGTTGGAAATAGTTTTTCCCCCAATCAAGCCTTCAGGTGAGACTGCAGCCCATTTGAAAACTTGACTGCAATTTCATGGGAGACTCAGAGCCAGAACACACAGTTAAGTAGATCCCAGATTCTTGACCTTCAGAAATTGAGATAATAGACGTTTGTCATTTTAAGCCACTGATTTTGGTGGTCATTTATAACACAGCATCTATAAACTAATACAAACTTAAGGGCCAGATGCCTTTCAATAATAATTATTCACATTTATTGGAACCTTTTATTTTATACTTATTGCAATCATTCATAAAGCCCAGGGTTCATACTCTTTTGATTGTATAACAAAATGGTTTTTTATCCTCTCTGAGACTCAGTTTCTTGAAGTTAAAGTTGAAGATCACAATAACACCTATCAAAAGGGTTGTCCTCAGGACGACATGGAATAAAGTATTCTAAGTCCCTGGGACAGTGCCTGAAACAGAGCAACTACTTAACAAAACTTAGCTGTTATTATTAATAAGAAAGAAAAATGGTTTTCAAGTACTATCTATAATTAAGAGGATGGCGCCGATGAGCCCTGAGATAAAATAGTTCACCATTACTGCATGGTGTGTTTCAGTTCTGTTATTTCTCTTGCTTCAAAGACAGTTCTGTTCTCTCACAATTGCTGCAGTGCACAGTTTCCCAAAACAACAAGCACTTCTGCCAACCCCAGAAGCCTGGAGCTTTGAAACATCTCCCTCCTGACCATGGAGAATCGGCTGTCTCCATTCGCGCCTCCTTGGCAGAATGGGGAATCCCTGATTTTCTGGACATGCTCTGTCACTCCCTGGGCACGAGCCAAGCTTTGCTCATGATTTCCATTCTCTAATGACTCGGGGATGAGTATGTGACTGAGTCACAGGGAGCCGGGTGGGGTGTGGATGGCTGTGTGGTGTTTATACTGAAATCACATGGGGTGGGGGGTTTCACAGAAAACAGCACCAAGGAATAGAGCGGCAGAGAGAGCAGCTAACCCAAGGCCTGTCATGTTTCATGCTTAACCAACATTCCCAGGCACTGAAAACCGCCAAGTTTTTCAATCAGGAAGAGCACCTTTCTTCTCTCTAGGAGTTATGCGAACAGCATTACCCAACAGTTTTCATCTTGAAGCTCAAATTGGCCTTCATGTCAATCTTCCCACTTTGGCAAAAAAAAAAAAAAAAAAAAAAAGTGCACTTATTTCAGTTTTCAACTTTCCCTTACATGCTAGACGCAGGTAAAAAAGAAAAACAGCACAGAAGTAGCTGTCATTCTGTGTCAATTTCCGTCTTGGGTATAGAAAAGTCTGGTTGGCAAAGAAGAAAATAGAATTGTCAAGTAGACAGAAGGTAGGATCCCAGTATCTGCTCGCCAAAGCAATGCACCATTCGGAAGCACACACGTTCAAAAAAGTTTAAGTACAAGTACATTTAGAATCATGCTGTATATAATAGTGAAAAATAGAGAGTCACAAAAAATAGCCATCAATTGGTGACTAATTCAATCAATTCAGATAAATTCAGAAGTGGAATATTCTATAATCATTAGCAATAATAGGCTATATTTATGTGCATTGAAAAATACACCACACACAGTGATGTTCACATTATTCTATGAAGTGAGCCATGTCATAGTATTATAAAAATAATATAGTCCTATTTCTGTATTAAATTATCATCTGAATGTATATGTGTATGCATGTATTTAAATAAGAATTTTACATGTCTGGAAAGCTACACACTAACTATCAACAGTAATTGATGGTAGCCAGGCTTTGGGAAGGATCAGAAAAAAAGAACCCAGCTTTTCCTTTTTAAAAATCTGTAAAATTCTATAGTGTTTGAAAGGCTTACATTAAACATATTTGTAGATGACTTGTAATTATTTTTACCAAACAGCCTAAAAACTAAGCGGTATAAGACAGGGTACCCTGGATTCCTCTGGTGTCTCTGCAACAAACTAGGTATGAAGGGAGACCCCAAAAAACCCAGAATTCATGTATAAAAAGTTGCATATTTGTTCTTCCACATTTAAACTTCAACCACCTTCAAAGTACGTCCTGTTTGGTGCAATACACCTATTGAGATACTTTTTTCACTGCTCAAAAAAGTTTTTTTAACTCGTCAATTCTGATGTTTTTAGTGCTTCTGCCATGTTTTGTTTCGCCTCTTCCACATTGGCAAAACGTTTTCCTTTGAGGACTTTTTTCATCTGAGGAAACAATAACCACAACAAAAAATCGTTCAGGGTGAGATCGGGTGAATAGGGAGTGTGGGGCCCAAGGGCCATGCCACTGTTGGTCAAAAACTGCTGAACACTCAGCATGGTGTGGGCAGGTGCACTCATAAGTCACCCATCATGAAATGGGTAAACGTGTTGAAAGAATCTCAAAAAAAAAAAAAAATTCGCTGAAGCCCAACGCGGCCTCTCACCACAATGCTAGCTGCTACACTGATGTCGATGGGTTCCTAGAACACTTACCTAGTGGGGGAAACCTGTATTGCAAGGGATCCACCCTCCAAAAAACAATTCTGGGCTTGTTTAGGTACCCCCTCATATGTACAACTAGGTGGAGAGAGGCCAAAAGAATAGGAGAAAGGGGAAAAAGTGAAAGGATGTGGGGAGAAAGAACAGCGGGAAGCTGGCCAGTGGACGTAGAAAAAACTGTGATTATAATCCAATGAGGCCTATGAGAGAATTCTCAGACTCTCAGATCACCTGGGAGTTTGTTAAGAGACAAATCCCTGGGGCTCCAGCCCTGCAGATCTTGAGTCAGGAGGTTTAGAGAGGGCCAGAGAAACCACATTTTAATGTATCTCTCAGGTGATTCCGGTGAGAAACCCTGAACAATGGAATTCAGACCTATCCCTGCAATCAGCTTCTGTGCATCCTTGGTCCAGCCACTTGACCTCTCTGTTCCTTTGTTCCCTCATCTATAAATGGAGAAAAAGAATCCTGTACACGCTCGTTCTCAAATGTGAATGTATATCAGAATAGTCTAGCCGTAATCCCGCGCCTTTGGCAGGCTGAGGTGAGTGGATTGCCTGAGCCCGCGGGTTCGAGACCCACCTGGGCAACTTGGCAAGACCTCATCTCTACAATAAATCACTGTACTCCAGTCTGGGCAACAGAGTGAGACTCCAACTCAAAAAAAAAAAAGAATAGCCTGGAGGGCTTGTTAAGATGCAGTTTGCTGGGTCTCTCTCCCCACAAGTTTCTGAGTTTTTAAGTCTGGGGGAGGGCCTAAGAATTTGCATTTCTAACAAGTTCACATGCTGTGGATGCTGTTGGTCCAGAAACTGGACTTTTGAGAACCACCACCTTGCCATGTAACAAACCACAGGTTGATGTAAATAAGGAAAAAAGAAATGAGAAAATATTTTGAAACTAAAGACATTTGTGGCATGATAGTTAAATATATCATTCAAAATCTACCTTCTCTACTTATAACTCTACAAGTTGGGGGGAAATGCCACTTAACTTTCCTGTACCTTAGTTTCCCCATCTCTAAAATGGGTATAACATTTGACAGACATGGAACTTTTGGGAAATATATACAAGCTATCTCATAGTTACCATGGAGATGTTGTGAAGATTAAATCATTTTCGGTGGAGAAAGTGTCTGCTCTGCTCTTATCACTGTCAGTACTAAAATACTGCAAGGGAGAAAGGAAACGATTTGGGCACTAGGGGAACACAGCAGGCATTTATCAAGTGCTGACTGCATGCTTAGGGGAGGCTACTCAGTGGAACGTGAGCAGCAGGAATCTCTTTGCCAAACCACAGCAGGAACACAGCCGTCAGGAGCTTGATCCCGATGCAGGTGCATTGTGGGTAGAGTGGTTCATGAGACCTGGATTCTAAGAACTATTATTGCCTTGCTAGGGATTGGAAACCCTAGAACCTTCCCTTGGGGCACTTGAGAAATCGGCCAGTCAACATGATCAAGCGCTGGCTGGGTAGCTGGGCTTTTCCCCTCTAGACCTATTTGGGTCTTGAAACCCATGAGTCCCTCCTTCATTCTGAGCCTGGTTCACACTCCATGTCCAGTATTCCAATCCGTCAGACTCCTAAGTCTTTGTTTAGGTTCTGTGATGATGTGGTTCAATGGCAAACCCTGACATTCGCATCTTACCCGTTGGTAGGCAAGCTCTGTTCCATCTTTCTCTGTTCTAATGAATGGGGGAGCGATTTGAGCGTTTTTGGGAGAACTGAGTTAGCTCAGGGGAATCACCTGGCACATAGTAGGTGCTTTCCTAATGAGGTCTGTTGTCCTCATGCCCATCTGGTAAGTGTCCCTTCTAGGGACATCTTAATGTGGCTAAGGACTGTCCTGTGAGGGACACCTGCCTTGTTCCTCCTTACTCATGAGATGCCTGCCAGCCTTCTCCATGACGTCTTTCCTTTCAGCCCATGATGCATTCAAGCAAATGCTTAGTGCTTTCCTAAGCTTGCTCACTCAGCCCCACACTGGGGCACTTGAGAGTGCTCAATTAAAAAGCAGCTTCTACCAAAGTGAGGACCAAATTTACCTGTACAGTGACCATTTGTATACCTAACCCTGATTGTACCCCACATCTTTAAAATAACAACAAAATGAAATAAAGAACACGTTCTAACTCAGATAGTTGATAGTTGTACTGTAGTAGGCTCTTTGGGGATGGGGCCACTTCTGCTTTTTTTTTATTTGAGTAGAGGTCTCCCTTTGCCAACCATTGCAGTGACACAATTATAGTAAACGCAGTTTCGATCTCCTGGGCTCAGGTGATCCTCCCACCTCAGCCTCCTGAGTAGCTGAGACTACAGATGCCACCAACACATCTGGCTAATTTTTTGATTCTGTAGAGATGAGGTCTCGCTATGTTGTGCAGGTTGGTCTTGAACTCCAAGGCTCAAGCAGTCATCGCACTTCAATTTCCCAAAGTGCTGGGATTACAAGCGTGAGCCACTGTGCCTGGCCTACTTTTTAAAGAAGCTCCGTGCCTGGCCTGCATTTTTAAGAAGCTCCATGGATGCTTATACACAGCAAAATTGGAGAATCACTGCTTGCCAGGATTCTGTACCTGAGATGTTGGCTCAGAGATATCATATATTGTTAAAGCTATTTCATTAGATAACAATGTTGATGACTGTGATTATTGAGCATTTACTATGTGTGCAATCTTATAAGCAGGTGTTCACATCATTGCAGGGCCATTGTCGAAAACTACAGCCTACAGGCCAAATCCAATTCACCTCCTGTTTTTGCAAAGAAAGTTGTATTGGTTTATGCATTGACTATGGCTACTCTCCCATGCTGCAATGGCAGAGTTGAGTAGTAGCAACAGGACCCTAGGGCCAGCAAAGTAAGGAATATGCACTCTCTACTTTTTTAAGAAAAAAAGCCTACAAATGAGCCACAGGCCCTGTGGGTTCCAAGATACTATGTCTACCATGGAATTGTAGTCAGCCCTAAAAAGTGATGTCATAGAAAAATAATTCCTGCTACTTGAAAACATTCTACTGGAGAGTTCAGTGAAAAACACAGACAAGCCAGATTTCAAACATGAGCAATAATCTCTCCATGCCCCACTCTACTAATTTGCAAAATGGCAGCAAGGAGAGTAGATCTTTCTGGCTTTATGAGGATGAAACGAGAAGACCAAAGTAAAGGGCTTGGTCCTGGGTCTGACACATCATAAATGGCCAAGAAATCCACGGCCACCATTCTTTTATCTGCATGGTAGGTAGGGTTTTCATTCTCTCCCTATTGCTTGCCTGCTTATTCTACATGTTGGACAAACTTTGACAAAAAAAAAGTTGTGCATGTGCTGAGTAACTCTAGGATAAGAAAAGATGTATAGTTGCAGTTTGCTTGTTTATTGTTGGTGGATCCTTCAAGTAGGACCTCTCTTCTCTCTCCACATAACCGTCCCACGCAGTTGTATGAATCTTAAAGCAAATCACCTGGGCATTTCTCCCTGACACAGTTTCAAGTTGTCACCTGCAATTTTATCTGCCTGTGCATTTTGTTGATAACAAATGCTTCCATGCCTTTGCACGATCTCATCTTCTTCCTCTGATCTCAGTTTCTTTGTCCTTATAAAGGAAGCAACAGCAGAAAGAGATGGTCTCTTCTCCCCTTTCCAGCTCTCACAATTCTCCGCCCTAGGATCGCAAAGTGGCGCACACAGCTGAGCTTCCCACCACGTCCAGTCTCCTTACTGGGCTCCAGGGAGAGAGAGGTCTGTGAAACAGAGCTTGCTTCCTTCTGGGCTGCTGGGTGTGGTGGCTCTTTCAGCAACCCTGGGATCCGGATTAGGAGTTTGAGCAATGCCCCTAAGCCCTGCACTCTATTTAATTTCCTTGATTTATAGTGAGGATTTCTCACACCTCCAGGGGAGAGAGGCACTGCCATCTCAGTCTGCTTCCCAGGCTGATCCCACAATCCCTTGGCCTGTTTATGCCCCCGTCGCTACAACAGAACCCATCTCCAGGGGCCATTGTGTGTCTCTTTCGAATGAGATGGCATAGCCAAGCCCTGGCTCCTCTCCACCCACTAGGATTTCCTCTCATGGAGGTGGCTCTGGGTTCTGATGATGCACATGTCCTGGCCGGAAAGGGGTCCCCAGGGGCAACATGTGAATTTCATCAGCAACCCCCCGTAGAACCTCCTTGGACCCCAAGATCCCATTTGTTTGCATGGTCTCAAAGGTTGAGCTCGGAGAAGTCTTGGGACAGTTGGAGGATGCGTGCAAGCCAGCAGTAGGGAGCAGAAGTTTGGGGTGAGAAAGTTGACTCCAGCGAGAGTTGGCAGTCCTTCTGGGTAAGGGGGCAAGTTAGGAAGTAGGATCCAGGACTGACCAGGCCCAGGAGGGGAGGAGGTCAGGATGGGGAAACAAGGCTTCAAGAGAACTCTGTCCTCCTTTCTCATGGCTTCCTCCTTTAACTGGAGCCAGATTTACTTCCAAAGCAGCTGGTGTGACCCAGCTGAGTCCAGGGAAATGGAAAGCCAGGCACACCCACAAACACCTTGATGGGAACATTCTAGCTGTGTATATAGTAGGTGGCCCCAAAGATGCCAGAGATCTGCTTCCTGCTGGTACTTTGCCCAGATGCCAATGTTGACACCTTGGCAACCCTTCTGCAAGTCTGCAAGCAGCTCAATCTCTCTTCTTTTCTCTCTCCTTCTTCTCTTTTATTATTGCCTTTCTGTTGTGGTCATCTCTTTCCCCAGATCTCCTCTCTCTCGGTCTTTCTCCTCTTTCCTTCATTCACCTCTGGTTCTTACCATCTCCCCATCTTCTTTCCCTCTTTTTCTCCTCTTAGAATCAGCATTCTCAATGTGTGGTCCCCAGACCAAAAACATCAGCATCACTTGGGAACTTGTTAGAAATGCAAATCATCTGACCCACTCTGGACCTGCTGCATTGGACTCTCTGGGAGTGGAGTCCAGCAATCTGTGTTTTAATAAGCCCTCCAGGGGATTTGATGCATGCTAAAGTTTGAGAATCACGATCTTAAAGGAAAATGGCAATTTTTAAAAATGTGAATATCTTTGAGTGCTGATCCAATAAGCCCTCTTTTCTAAACACGTAAAACCTTCCTGTTCCCATTAGCTAATTAGGATGTTGGACCACCAGCCTGGCTGAGATGCTTTCAGAAACTACACAAGCAATTACACTCAAGTTCTCTGATTACTATCAGGCTGCTAAATCCCTTTGGTCAACTGTGCCTTTCCTGTCCCTGCATTCTGCCTCGCGTCCTCTCCTTCTCCGGTTGTTTTAAGGAATACAAAGATCAGGGAGACATTGGACCTTAGATCCAGCAGCTCACAGCCTGGATCAGCTTTTGCCAAAGTTTATGTTCCTCAGTTACTGATAGGGATATTAGTAGGCAAAGGATACTGTAGTCGCATACAGGGAGGGAATGCCGAGTAAACAAATTTCTCATAGGACTTTTTAGAGCCTACGCGTGTGGTGGCTCCTAAAGCCAAGGTCAATGTTACTGGCATGTCCCGAACTTGACCACAGAATTCCATTTTCCACTGGGCATTGCACAGGATAAGAGCATTTGGAAAATGCTAATTCAGGAGATCATGACCTTTCTCTGCAGGAGTAACATCTATCTTTAAAAGAAACCAAGATGGTGCTCAGTAGAGTATTTTGACCCTGAAAGGGTGTAGGCATGAAGAGAAAGGGCATGCTTAGTAGCTCCTGGGCCTCCTGACATGCCCATCTGTTGGTGTCTAAGTAGATGATGAGCAATTTTTAGTGCTCAGACTGGGAAGCCAACTTCGCACCATGATATTGACTATGGCCTGTTTTCAGGGAAAAAATGTGAGAAAGCTGTCCCCATGCTGCTGTTTCTCAAAGGTGCCCAGAATGTACTCTCTGAGATTCTGGTTCAATAGATATGGCATGAGGCCTGGGAAGCTAAATTTTTTAGAAGCTCTCAGGAGCTTTGTATGTACAATGAGTGTTGAGAGTCACTGGTTTCTGTGAATCCATGCATGGTGTTTTAGTAATGGTATGTTCAGGGAAGTGTAGACACCAGGGTTTTGTCTATAACCTTTAAAGCAGGTATAAAAAAGACATCCATATCTTTTCTATAACATCATCCTTAAGGCCCTCAACAGAGGCAAATGGACTGTGGTTTTGCCTGGGGTTGATGAAATGGAGGTGCAGACAGAGAAAGAGCTTATCTTCCTATAAATGAAAAAGACATATGATATGGTTTAGTTCAGTGACAAGTAACCCTCAGAAGGGATCATCAGGAAAATAAAAATAGTTTTATAGCATTTTTTTATTAAACTTGAAAATATTTTTATTGAGTCCCACAAGGGAGAAATGTGTTTTTACCATTGAGATGATCTACCTCAGTGGTCCTCAACCAACTTTTAGAAGCAGAAATCTTTTCTCAAGGAAAACATATTCAAACTCCAATATACACCGTATTGAAAAAAGGTCACACTACTTGAAGAGTAGATAGGGAGATCTGTAGCCTAAATAATGGGGCCACGTTCTCCTTGAGTTTTGGAGGTAATGGGGGTATTTCTGGAAACAAGAATGGAAAACTCGCATCCTAGTTTCTGTATGCACCCCCCATCAAAGTTAATGAGAAAATCACACTTTTCTGCCCTCACACAATATTATCCAAGAATATTTGATTAGTTACAATGTGACAGCAACTTTCAAATTTTTTAACATGATATCAGCTCTCACACTACATTTATCTTCATGAATTGGGACTACTAGAAATTGCATTAAAATTGTTCCTTTTTAACTTTTAGAATTCCCTTTATTTAAACTTCTAGGGAAACTCCTTTGTGTTGTTGTTGTTTTATTTAATTGGGATTTGGTATGCTTCATTCTCAACTGTTTCATCTGCAAAAACTACAGGAACAACAACAAAAAAGTCAACTTAAGGTATGTTATTTTTGTTCCTGTAGAAATAAATGACTGGGGAAGAATTATCTGACAAAATCAACCAAAAAAAAAAAAAAGGAAAAAAAAAGTACCACTTGGCTTCCTTACTAGTAGTATTTTTAGTGACAATAACACTCGAAATAAAGTAGATTGAGATTTCCTAAGTGTTTTGTTTGTTTTTTACTACCCTGGTCCTTTGAGGTTAATTAATTTATTTATTTCATCATTTATTAAGGGATTTGCTGAAGTATAGTTGATATAGCAAACAAAAAAATGCCACATATATTTATTGTAAGCAATTTGATAAGTGTGGACATATGCATATACCTGTGCAACCATCACTTCAATTAAGATAATAAACAAAGACTTCACCACCAGAAGTTTCCTAGTGTTCTTTGTGGGGTTTTACTGGTATGTGTAATAAGGACACCTGACATGAGATTCACCTTTTAAACACATTTTTAAATGCATATTATCATACTAACTATAGGCACTATGCTATACAGCAGGTTTCTAGAACTTATTCATGCTGCATAATGGAAAATTTGAACAAACAACTTATCTTCCTCTCCCACCAGTCCATGACAACTAACATGCTACTCCCTGCTTCTGTGAGTTTGTCTATTTTAGACTTCTCATATAAGTGGGGTCATGCAGTATTTATCTTTCTGATTGGCTTATTTCACCTACCATCATGTCCTCCAGGATCATCTATGTGGTAAAAGGAAAACAAGATTTATTTGTTTCCTAAGGCTGAGTGAGGTTTCACTGAATTTGCTTCCATGACTTGGCTACTTGCGAGTGCTACTTGGGCATGCAGATATCTCTTTGAGATTCTAATTTCAATTCCTTTAGAAATATACCCCAAAGTGGTATGTTCACTTCAAAAAAAAATCATGGGGAAAATGGGATTAAAATTTTAATTCTTACTGTAACCTCCATCAAGTTTAAGACACTTTAGTATGTGATAAAACCAACCTTTTAGTCCATCCTGAAAGAACAGAAAGTCCTAGAATGTAACCATGCCAATGCAGTCTTTTATACATTATTAACTGAAGAAAAATGGGTATCCTTTAAAGGTTTTTTAAAGATTAGGAAGCAACAAAAATTAGTCTGAAGGAGCCAAATCAGGGATGGAGGATTGATGCCTAGTGATTTTCCACCAAAACTCTCACAAAATTGCCCTTGTTTAATGAGAGGAATAAGTAGAAGCATGTTGGTGGAGAAGGACTTTCTGGTGGAGTCTTCCTGGATGTTTTTCTGCTAGTTTTGGCTAACCTTCTCAAGACACTCTCATAATAAGCAGATGTTATTGTTCTTTGGCCCTCCAGAAAGTCAGCAAGCAGAATGCCTTGAGCACCCCCCAAAACTTTCCATAACCTTTGCTTTTGACCAGTCCACTTTTGCTTTTACTGGACCTCTTCCACCTTATTGGCAGCCACTGTTTTGATCATGCTTTGTCTTCAAGACAATACTGGTAAAGCTTTGCTTCATCCCCTGTTGATAATTCTTTGAAGAAATTCTTCCGGATCTTGATCCCACTTATTTAAAATTTCTATTGAGAGTTCTGTTTTTGTCTGCAGCTGATCTCAGTGCAATGGTTTTGGCACCCATTAAGTGGAATGTTTGCTTGATTTTAATTTTTCAGAATTGTGTAAGGTGAATAAATTGAGACGTCTATGATGTTGGCTATTGTTTCTGCTGTTAATTGTTAGTCCTCTTCTATTAGGTCATGAACAAGATCAGTTTTTCCCTAACAAATTCATGTGGATGGTATTCTGTTGTGGACCTCATCTTCAACATTATCTTGTACCTTCTTAGGAGGAGTTATCCATTCACAAACTGCTGATTCCTTTGTGGCATTGTCTCCAAAATTTTTCATGAAGCATCAATAATTTTACCATTTTTCTACCTAAGCTTCACCATAACCTTGATGTTTGTTCTTACTTCAATTTTAGAATTCATGTTGATTTGATAGGGGTTGTTTTCAAACTGATGTCCTTTTTTAGTGCCTCAAATAAGATTCTGTTCAGTCATATTATAGTGAGTTAGTATGAGTTCATTTTCATGTTAAAAAGAATTTAAAATTATGCATAGTTTTTTTTTTTCATTATATACATTTTCCATGAACTTTTTGAAGTTCCCTCATGCCTGTTGGCTATGTGTAAATCTTCTTTGGAGAAATGTCTATGCAATCCTTTGCTCACTTTCAAATTAGGTTATTTATATTTTTGCTATTGAGTTGTAGGAGTTTCTTATATATTGTATATATTAATCCCTTATCAGATAAATAGTTTGTAAAGATTTCTTCCATTTGACTTTCATCAATAACTCAAAAAACAACAGATGCTGGAGAGGATGCAACTTCTACACTGTTGGTGAGAGTGTAAACTAGTACAGCCTCTGTGGAAAGCAGTGTGGCGATTCCTAAAAGATCTAAAAATTGACCTTCCATACGACCCTGCAATTCCCCTACTGAGAATATACTCAGAAGAACTCAAATCACTCTATAAAAAAGATACCTGCACATATATATTTATTGAAACATTGTTCACAGTAGCAAGAACAAGGGACCAACCATTCTGCCCGTCAAAAGAGGACTGGATAAAATAATGTGGTACATATACACAATGGAATATTACATAGTCATAAAGAAGAACAAAATCATAAACTTCACAGCAACCTGGATGAACTTAGAGTCTATAATACTGAGTGACCTTTCACAGAAACGAAGAACTGAGTATCGCATGTTCTCACTTATAGCGGACCTTGAACAATTATCATGATACTATAAGAAAAGGATTGACAGTAGCAGGAAACTGCCAGAGAGGGACAGGGAAGCAAGATTGGCAGTAGTGGGAATCTGCCTGGGGAAAGGGGGGCACACCTCATCAACAAGGGTACCTGCATAATTAACATTTATATACCTAACCCTGAATTATGCCCCACATCTTTAAAATAAAACAATTAAAAGTTTTTAAAAAGTTTCTTTCAATGCATAGGTTGTTTTTCACTCTCTTGATAGTTTCCTTTACTCTAAAGAATATTTTCAGTTTGATGTTGCCCCACTTGTTAACTTTTGCTGCTGTCATGTGTGCTTTTGATGTCATATTCAAGAAATCATTGCCAAAATTGAAACCTCCCAATAAAGGAAAATTCAGCACCAGTTGGCTTCATTGGTGAATTTGAACAAACATTTAAAGAACAATTAATGCCAGGCAGACTCGGTGGCTCAGCCTGTAATCTCGCACTTTGGGAGACTGAGGCAAGTGGATTGCCTGAGCCTGTGAGTTCGAGACCAGCTCAGGTAACTTGATGAGACCTCATCTCTACAGTAAATAAAACATTAGCCAGACATGGTAGTGTGTGCCTAAAGTTCTGGCTACATGGGAAGCTGAAGCAGGAGGATTGCTGGAGCACAGCAGGTAGATGCTGGGGTGGCTGTGAGCATGCCACTGTACTCCAGGCTAGGCAACAGAGTGAGACCCCAACTCAAAAAGATAAAAAAGAACAGTTAATGCCAATACTTCTCAGAGTCTTTAAAATAATTGAAGATGAAGAAACACATCCAACCATATTTTTTGAGGCCACCGTTATACTGTTACCAAAGCCAGACAAAGACACTAAAAGAAAAGTAAATTGCAGGCTAATTATCTTGATAAACATAGACACAGAAATCCTTAATCAAGCAGTAGCAAATCAAATTCAACAGCACATTAAAAGCATGACAACTGGAATTTATTCCTGGGATGCAAGGATGGTTCAACATTTGATAAATATAATATATCACATTAACAGAATGAGAGGCAAATATATATATATATATAGATCATTTCAGTAGATGTAGAAAAAGAATTTATAAAATTCAATTCTTTCATGTTTAAAAAAATCTCTCAACAGATTAAGTATTGAAGGAACTTACCTCAAAACAGTAATGAACATGTATTAGAATCTCACTGCTAACATTATACTCAATGGTGAAAAATGGAAAAATTTTCCTTTAAAATCAGATACAAGACAAGGAGGACTCTAGCTGCTTCTATTCAAGTCCTAGCCAGAGCAATTAGGAAAAAAAGAAAGATATAAAAGGCACCCAGATCAGAAAGAAAGCAAAGTTGTCTGTATTTGCAGGTGGCGTGATCTAAAGACACCACCAAAAAATTGTTAGAACCAATAAACAAATTTAGTAAAGTATTAGGATACAAAATCAGCATTCAAAAACCAGTTGGATTTCTATACACTAACAAAAAACTATTGAAAAAAGAAATTAAGAAAACAATTTAATTTACAATTACATCAAAAAATAAAATCTTAGGAATAAATTCAATGCCAAAACTGAATGCCTGGTATATTGAAAGCTACAAAACATTAATAAAAGTAATTAAAGAAGATACAAATAAATGTAAAGACATCTATGTTCCTGGATTGGAAGACTTAAAATGTCCAGAGTATCCAAATTAATCTACAAATTCGTTGCTATCCCCACCAAAATCTCAATTGATTTTTAATAGAAAATTTTATAAAAATTCTATTTTCCACTAGAACTGTTTCCTCTAGGATTAAAAAGAGACTGTTTGAGAGGAATTAGAAGCAGGAAAATCTCTAAGTATTGGGGAAAAAATGGAGACTTGTAAAGGTTTTTACCAGAAATGACACAGAGTTAGTGATAAAATGAACCCTTAATGGTGTCCTTCAGTAGACTCAGGTAAGGAATGAAATTCCTTTTCATGTCATTGATTACCAGTTAAAGGACACTTTTTAAATGCTGCAACACTCAGAGGAAGAAATCAAAGGGCAATAGCATTGTGTTTACAAACAAGTGTTTTTGCTATGTTCCCTTAAAAATACTCCTATGATTTGACATTTTAGGACCAGGTGTGGTGGCTCAAGCCTGTAATTCCAGCACTTTGGGTGGCCAAGACAAGAGGATTACCTGAGCTCAGGGATTCGAGACCAGCCTGAGCAACATGGTGAGACCTCGTCTCAAAAAAAAAAAAAAAAAAATTAGCCAGACATGGTGGTGCATGCCTGTAGTTCCAGCTACTTGGAAGGCTGAGGTGGAAGGATTGCCTGAGCCCAGCAGGTCGGGGCTGTGGTGGCCATGAGCGTGCCACTGCACTCCAGCCCAGGCGACAGAGTGAGACTCCAACTCAAAAAAGAAATAGATTTGGCATTTTGTTAAATCAGACTGACTATGCCACAACCAGCAAATAGGAAGAGCGGTGCTCAGCTCCTGGCCTGTCTCACTTTTTGCCCTGTCAGTCTGAATCCTGTGCAGCCCAGAATACTCAGGAAAGTGGTTCTCAAAGCAGGGTTCCCAGACAAGCAGCATCAATGTAACCTGGGAGCTTGTTAGAAACTTAAACCTGTGGACCCTATCCCAAACCTGAATCAGAAGCAATAAGGGAGGGGCCCAGTAATCAGAGTTATAACAAGACCTCCAGGACATCCTGATGATCACTCTAGTTTGAGCACCACTGGCCTTTCCCAAGGTTTTGGTGACTGACCCTCCATTACAGAAGCTTCTGCTCCTCCTCTCCACATTTGCTGTAAATTACCCTCTCTAACTCTGGTCTTACCTTTAAATATTTGGTACAAGGTTTCCTTGAGGGTTAAGAGCTCAGACTCAGAAGCTAGAGTTCTGAGTTGGAGTTTCAGCTCTTCCTTTCACCAGCAGGATGACCCTGATTGAGCCACAAAATCTATTTACATTTTGGTTTCTTTATCTGAAAAGAGGGATAATAATAGCAGTGTCTGCCTCCAATAGTGGTTGTAATGATTAGAAGAGTTATCACATTAAAGAGCCCAAATAGTGCCTGGCACATAGTAGGTTCTCAAGTTATGTTCCTAATCCTCGTTATCAGTCTCCCAGCTGGAAAGCAAGTGCTTCAGGTAAAGACATGTTGTCTAATGGCCTTTATTCTAGAGAGTGTCAAGCAGCAGGCTAGATACCAAGTAGGCATCTCACGGTGTCCCCCTTGATTATACATTGCCATTCCTGGCTAAAGTCTAGATCTTATTCACAGCACCTGTTAAAACGATGAGACACTCACTTTTCTTTAATTGAACACCTTGTGTGTGCCAGGCACCAGGTCAGACACTGTACAAACATTATCTCACATAATCCTCATCACCAGTCTAGGAAGAAAGGAATGTCTTTACATTAAAAAGTAGAGGATAGACTCAGAGAGGCTTGGTGGTTACCCCAGTGTCAACAGCTGGTGAATGGGAGGGCCCATCCCAATTCAGCACCAAGGTTTTCTCTAGGGAAGAGGAGGTGACCTTTCTAACCTAGACTGATGTTTTCTTTATTGGAAATACTTTTGTAGTCTTTTGTACAAATTTTCTAATTATAATGTGACCTATATTTGTTTAAAAATTAAAACAATATAGAAATGTGACATATATATATATATATCAAGTGGGTGTTTTCTAGTAACCCTACCTATCAAGAATAACTGCTTTGGGAGTCCAGTATATATTAGCCAGATTTTTTTAATATACATAAAATACACACACATTCATTTTTCTCCTAACAAAAATGAAATCCTACTTTGCATTTTTAAATAAACTACTAATTTTAACTTAATATATTGGAGACGTTTTTTCATATCAATACATATAAATATATTTTCTCCTCAAAGTCTGCATGGTAAGTCATTTGTTGGTCTCTTCTAGTTTATTTTACCAATTTCCTATGAGATACACATTTAGGTAATTTTAATATTTCATGCTTGGCAGATAACACTCTGATAAACATTCCTTAGATAAATATAGTTTTGGAACACTGTTTAATTGTTTCCTTAGAAAGTGATACCAGAGGTGGGTTACTTACATTTTGTAAGGACCTAATACAGAGATTTTTTTTCAAATTTGCCTGAAAAGGTGCTATACCTGTTTCATACCTGTGCCAGCAGTTTAAGCGTGTCTAATTCTATGAGGTAGATGTGGGAATTTTTCTCCCTCTTTCAAGGGATCTTGGTGCTCCATGACACATCTCCTCTGAGCATTTGCTAAAGGTCACGTGGATTGGAAACTAGCTCTTGTTGCTCCTTCTGAGTTTGCCCTGGTCCAGGACCATTTGCTTTCTGCCAATTGCCAATATTTCTCAGCCAAAAGCTGAGATTCTTGGCAGGTTTTCCGTTTGACCCGGTGTACCTTCATGTGTAAATAGGCTGTTCTCTAATTATAATTCATGATGTTTGCATGTAATAGAGGTCTTGCCCCAGAAGTGTTAACTTCATTGGATACCAACCACAGGACTTTTTTCTTCCAAATCACCACCCCCTCCCAAAAATATAAAAAAGGAAAAGAAATTGCCAGCACTACAGACATGGCTTTATTTCTAGTACATTGCCTGAGCATTTGTATTAGGTCATGTTTTCTCTGGCGAGAATTGCCCTTGTAATTTTTTTTTCTGTCCGTTTAGTCTATAAATGAAATGAAGTTACTGCCCCTATTAAAATGGAACATTGTGCCCTTAGTTTGCTCTTAACGGGTGGGAAAACCCCATTAAGTGTTTGTGAAATATGTCTTAAATACAGGAATTTTAATCTAGTGGTCTAATAAATCCCTCTCCTCTACTCAAATGCAAGTCTTGGGTTTTCCGGCATCTGTTCAGTTACTCGTTCACCAAAACTTCCTTACAAAAACCTGACCCTGAGAACTATGAGTTGAGGACATTTCTTCCATCAGGGTATTTTTTTTTTTTTAAAGATATCTTTCAAAAAAAGAAGGAACTTTGACAGGTGTATTCCATGGTAAGATTCTATTTTAGAAATGTGCCTGGAATTCTTGCTCTTTTAGGGTAAAAGCCATGAAATCTCTACGACTTCCCTAGGATGTAACAACTTGTAATATTCTAAGACCTAAGACCTCATAATATTTAAAGTTCATTCCTTTGCTGCAAAGTTTGACAGTATCTAAAACAGGACACTCTTGTTTTGAAGCATATTCCATGGAAGTTGGAAAGTTTCTCCTTAACACATTGAGCTGCATATAAGTAGATTAATTCAGCTCTTCTGCATATTTCTATTTTTTTTCCCTTTATGACATAGTGTTTACTAGAAAACTCTGAGTGTATTTGCTGGTATAAAGCCTATCTTTATATTGGGAGCAATGGGAAAAGATGTACATTTGTATTTGTGGTCAATGTTTGTTTTTCAGCCTCATCTATTTTATGTTTATTTCTCAAAAACAAGAGTATTTTTTCTCTTTAGCCAAACTGTAATCATCACAATAAGAAAACTAATTTTGACACATAGTTACTCCATAGTTCTCAGATCCCATTCAAGTTTCACCTACCGTCTCAAGGATGTGTTTGTAGTCAAAGATCCAGTGGAGAATCACGTGTTACATTTGGTTTATGTGTCTCTTTTAGGTTCCTTTTGTTTGGAGCAATTCCTCAGTCTTTTATTGACTTTCATATGTGGCCAATGTATTTCAGTAGAATTAGGCAAAAAGACTTTAAAATAAAGCAAATGTCAGTGGGGATCCCATCTACACTGTGACACAAGATGGGGTAGAAATGGGAAGGGAGCATGTTCCAACAACCATCTGGAATTGCTACTACTCTCAAAGTTCACTTGAAATCCACAGTCATGATGTGATTCACTTCCTCTGGTCCAAAAGGTAGGTGTCATGGCTCATGGATTCATTCAATCACCAACTCACTTTCCTTCCTTCCTTCCTTCCTTCCTTCCTTCCTTCCTTCCTTCCTTCCTTCCTTCCTTCCTTCCTTCCTTCCTTTCATTGTCTATTCATATATCCATTCGGCACATTTTTGAGTGGTCTATTGAGTATAAGAAGAAAGAAGCCATGTATGCACTTTCCCAGTGAGAACGGACCTCAGAATCCTTCTCAACATAGCATCCTGGGCAACCCTAACCCATTTCTCCCTATAGACATACTAAAGGAAAACAAATGAAAAAGCTCATCTTAGGTGGACAGAGATTCCCAAATGACATCTGAAACAGGTCTTACACTTGGAAAATACTTGTGGGATTAATTTAACGTGGGTGTTAAAAATAGCCTTTCCTTTCAAGGTAGGAGAGGAGTCAAAGAGGAAAAATAAAACAGAGAAGAACACCACATACTATAATGTTGAGTCAAGTATGCGCTTGGTCTTTTTGTTGCTTATCCTGAGGAAGACAGATGTCTGGAAAATCTGAGTTGCTAAGAACTGAGATTGTCCCAAATACTATTATGAAGATAAAAGAGGAAGTGGAGCTGAGTTCATTAATAGTGACTAAGAAAACCCCTAATGTCTGTCTCAGTTTGTGATTTTAGAGATCCCTCCCTGCAAATTAGGATTTCCCTGCCAATCGTTCTCTTTCAGAGACTGGCCACTTCTCCTGAAGGGTCTACCATTAGGCAGAGTATTTGTAGAAGTTCTTTTATTAAAATTTTTATTATTTTTGTGTGGAGGGGAAAGAAGAGTACAATTTAAATAATCTTGGTTGACTTTTTGGAATGGTTTCCTCATTGGTAGCCAGATCTGTAAACTTTGAGGGTAGATTTAACTCAGGGAAAGAGTAAAATATCACACAGGGCTAATCATTAGAAACCAATGGGTGATTCACTTGGTTATATTACTTTGGTGTCAAACACCTAACATACAACCACAATTTTAAAAAAAAGCTAAATAAGTAAATAGCATAATAATGTTTTTTGTGCATTATATCTAAATATCCATTTAGACATTTCCAAAGGCCATATTGAAAATGAATTCCAAGAACATTTGGCGGTGGCAGTGTATTTGTTCTGAGCAAACGCTCTGTGGAAGAATTTTTCTTTTAAAGTCATCATGGGGTAAACTCATTCAGGGGAGATGGCTGGAAATCTACATTGCCACTCTATTGTTTCCTCTTCTTTCTCTCTCAACAAGTGTCTAGCAAAGAGAGACCCAAAAGGGTGAGCGAAGAATCCACAACTAAGCAAAGGCATTTTAGGGGAAAGGGAAAGGAAGGAAAGAGAGCAAAAATTGGACCCTGGGGGTATTTCAAGAACCTGCCATTGGCCCTGTCCCATTGCCCTTTGGCACAGTAAGGCTGGCCCTTGTGTGCTTAGAGCCATCTGACTACAGTGGCTGGAAGCCGACTATGACAGAGGCCTGAGATATTGCAGACGGGGTTGCAGAAGGTCAAAGGAGATGATATGAGGAAGAGGAGGAGGAGGAGGTGGGGAGAGTGGGTGCAACTTCTGTGGGTGCCCCTCCAACGTCGGAGCCAAGGAAGCCAACCCTGAATAGTCCAGACCGTTCTTGCGTAAAGTGGCTTCTCCCTCTGCTTCCTTCCCACCTTTGCCCTCTGTATCACTATCACGAATCCCCTCCATCTATCTCTGGCCCTAGAGATGACCACTCCATTTGAGTTGTATGCTTATACTACCCCCGTTTCTCTTCTCCAAACGAAAGACAGAACAGTTTATCTTGTTCTCAGCAGTATCCCTGGCCAGCCTCAGCCAAGGTGTGATGCTCCCAGCCTGGCCTTCCTCTTCGATTGTGATTGGGTGGGTCGGGGTGGAAGACATTCCAAGAAGCCAAGAAGCAAGGGGGCACCTTCTGAAAGCCCTTTTATTACCGGCACGCTGCCGCCCAAACCCTCCCCCATCACTCAGCCTGCTTTGAAATTAATTAATGCACAGCACAGAGAATGCAGGCTTTATGTAATAAAACCTCTCCCTCACTCTGCCCTTGCTCTGAACCCACGCCTCAAGCGTTTTAGTGAATTTGAGGCTGTTGACGGGGGTGGATTGACAGCCCTTGATTCAGGAGGCCTCCCTCTTTGACTGAAGACAGGTAGAGACAGTGGCAGCAGCAGCACCCAAAACCAATCTCTCTCTCTCTCTCTCTCTCTCTCTCTCTCCCCCCTGGAAACACCCAGCCTTGGGGGCCAGGGCTGAGTTTAGCTGTTGCCTCATCAGGAAAGCCTTCTTAGTGTCTTGGATATCCGTGATTTCTCAAACTTTGTTGCACATTAGAATCATCTGGGGGAACTTTTAAAAATTCTAATCCAGGTCACAGCCCAGACCAACCACTGTAAAATCTTTAGAAGTAGGGCCTGAAGAAGCTGTTGTTTCTCTCCACATTTCTAAGAGCAGCTGAGTTTGAAAACCAATGGCCTAGATCTGTGCTTCTTAAACTTTAAATTGCAAATGAATCCTCTGGGTGGTGATGTTGTTAAAACTAATATTCTGAGTCACCAGGTCCCAGGTGGGATCTGAACTTCTTCTGTTCTCATTTGCTCCCAAGTGAGAATGATACTGCTGATTTGCAGACCACACTCTGAGTAGTAAGGTCTTTTGGAGCAATGGTTCTCCTCTGTGGATCAGAGATACCAGAAGACTTGTTGAAACTCACACTCCGGGCCCCATCCTTGGAGATTCTACTTCAGGAGGTCTGGATGGAGGGCCTGAGAATTTGCATTTCTAATCACTTCCTAGGTGAGGTGATATTTTTGTGGCTGGCTCTGGAACCACGCTTTGAGAAGCACTGGCCTAGATTGCTTTGATAATGATCTTCTCAGGGTCTTCCAGAATGCCTAAGCTGGCTTTGTTGTAGCATTTATTCAATCAGCCAGTGTTTGCTACAGGCACTTCTCATGGTTCAGGGGCTGTACCAGGCACATAGGACGCAGCACCATGCCGCTGTTTGCATCATAAACTGTAAATATGGAGGGTCGTTGTGAATCTCAGCCTAGGCTTTCCAGCTTTGTAACTAGGGTAGATCATTTTATCTCTCTGAGTCTCATTTTTGTGACCTGTAAAATGAGAATAATACTAGTAGTAGTTGCTTCACAAACTTATTTGTAAGGATTGAGTGAAGTAATGCATATAAAACCTAAAAGAAATGCCTAGCATAGAATACGTGCTCATGGCATGGTACCAGTCATTATTATTACTGTTATTTTCATTAGCACAAGATCTTTCTTCAAAATATCTTATATGTTGCAATTGCCTGGTTATGCATCTTTTTTCCGAACTTTGAGGTCGATGATTGCAGCTGTATCCTCACCACCCAGCAAATACTGAACACATAGTAGGAGCTCAGTAAATAGGTATGAAGTGAATGATGGGAGAGATATCTGGCTTGAGCTTCTATGTTGTGGACAGTAGTCAGCAGATGGTCTCAACTGTCAGCCCTATCTAGAAATTGCTCCCAAGGTGGAGGGAACCATTGAGGCCATGGCCATCACTCCTTCCCAGGACAGTGTGCATGTGATGGTTGATCAGTGTAAGCTGTGAATGCCCATCGTTTCTGGTTGTCTCTGGGTATGTCTGGCATGTATTTACAAAGAGTTATCTTGCATTCTTTCAGATCAATCTCCCTCACTGATACTTGTATTGCTATTGAGTTATTATTCATATTATTTGCTGTCCTTCATTTCATGTCCACCCTATGGGAGATTATACACTCCTGTCCTAGTGATATTGGACTTGGCCATGTAGATGACTCTGGCCAGTGAATTTAGGCACAGGCAGTATATACCTCTTTTGAGCACCCACTCTAAAATCCTTTAATATCCATTGAATTGTTTCCTCATTTCTTTTTTTCCTCTCTATCAAAGGTCATGAAGACCCCAGAAAGAGTCCATTCCATAACCCTTGCTCCCCAAATGAAGAAGACACATAGCCAAGAGGAAATGGACATATAACATTAGAAAAAAGACAAATCTTTGTTGCTGTAAGGCCTTGGTATTGGAAACATTTCTCACTGCAGCAGAACTTAGCCTAAGTTGATTGATACAATATCATTGCCTCTCCACTGAGACAGCCCTGATGCTGTCTGCTGAGACAGCCCTGATGCTATTGCCAAGAGCCGGCTCTCTGGAGTTTCCAAAGCTGATACCTCAGTAGTGTTGGACTGGGTCTTGTTTGTCTTTCCATCACCCCAGGTCAGATCCAAGCTGAGTTTCAGGAATGATAGGGAGAATACCCTCATGTCTGCATAGTGCCACCTCTAGTCATGTGGGACTCAAGCCAGAATGGTCTGTGCCTAGCAGATTGCAAAAGCCTACATGATACCTCCTCCTCCAGCATTTTCTACTATAGAAATGCTTTTGCCCCAAGGAATTAGAAGTAGATTTCAAGGAGTGAATCTGAAAAATAGGCTTTCAGTCACCTTTGCTGTGTGTATTTTTTTTTAATCTTTCCCCTGAGATGTTTCATTTCCTCCCCAAAGTTCCCTTTTTCCTATGCAATGTGACTTTGCTATGCAGTGGGCTTTTGCACAGCATGGCAGCTGGGCTTCAGACTGAGTGTCCTATGAGGAGCAGGCAGAAGTTATGTTGTCTTTTGTGTCCTGTTGCTAGGAGTCACACATTGGCAGTCCATTTTTACTGCAGTCACAAGCCTGCCCAAATTCAAAAAGAGGGACTATACCACACTTTTTCAATAGGAGTGTCCAAGTCATACTGTAGGATTGATTTATGAGATGGGAGTTATTCTGGGGAAATACAATATGCCATGCCTTAGATATGTGTGATTATCCTTAATACTCAGCTCTGCTTCATGAGATAAGTTATATTTACTTATTCTTAGAAATAATTACCCTGCCCAGCATCCAACCATTTTAGAGTAAGCTTGTTTCTGAAACTAATGATCTGGAACTTGGGTGCTAGCAGAGATTTCTGGGCTGGCTGATGATTATGTCAAGAATCACAAACTTCTTTATAAAAGTGGGGATCTGTCCAATTGGCCAGGAATTTGTGTGGCTCAATGGTGGGACTAGAGTTTTAATATCCTGTTAGCCATCCTCAGCTATTCCCCTTCCACATATTTGGGACAAAATTTGGGGACACAGAACTCTTTCTATTGTCTTTTTCAGTTCCAAAGAAGGAGACTCACTGCCTTCTCCCATTTCAGGGACCTCTGTAATTCCTAGGAACTCGATTTTCCCTTTAAATAAAACCTCTGTCTTTCTTGCTTTTATTGCCAGTCCATTTCTCTTTTTTAAAACTCATTCATTGGGGCATGATTGACATACAAAAAGTGTACAGTATTCAATGTGTGCAACTTGATGAGTTTGGAGGTAAGTGTACATCTGTGAAACCGTCACCACAGTCAACACCATAGACATATCTATAACCACCAAAAGTTTCCTTCCTCCCTCTTTATTTAATATGATTATTAATATTGTGATAAGAACACAATGTAAGATCTGTCCTCTTAGCAAATTTTTAGTATACAGCACGGTATTGTTAACTATAGCCACCATGTTGTAAACTGCATCTGTATGACTTACTTATCTTACAGAATAGAAACTTTGTAGCATTTGACCAATATCTCCCCATCCTGCCCTCCCCACAGGCCCTGGAAACCACCATTTCACTCTCTGTTTCTATATATTTGAATATTTTAGAGTTCTCATAAAAGTGAGTTCATGTAGCATTTGTCATTTTTTGCCTGACTTGTTTCACTTAGAATAATGTTCTCTGAGTTCATCCATGTTTCTGCAAATGACAAGATATTCTTGCTTTTAAGGTTGAATCATATTATTCCGTATGTGTATACGCACTTTCCTTTTGCTGTCTTTTGTCAATAGACATTTAGCTTGCCTTTATATCTTGACTGATATAAATGATGTTGCAATTCTGATTTTATTTTATTTTATTTTGTTTTTTTTGAGTTGGAGTCTCACCCTGTTGCCCAGACTGGAGTGCAGTGACCACTCCTGGCCACCGCAGCCTCGACCCGCTGGGCTCCGGCGATCCTTCCACCTCAGGCTTCTGAGTAGCTGGAACTACAGGCGCACGCTACCACGCCTGGCTAATTTTTTTTATTTATTGTACAGATGAGGTCTCGCCAAGTTGCCCAGGCGGGTCTCGAACCCGCGGGTTCAGGCAATCCACTCACCTCAGCCTCCCAAAGCGTGGGGTTGCAGGCTGAGCCACCGAGCCTGGCTGCAATTCTGATTTTAATTCCTTTGGATATACACCAAGAAGTGGGGTTTCTTGATTATATGATAGGCCTATTTTTAACTTTTTGAGGAACCTTCATACTGTTTTACATAGTTGCTACAAAAATTTAAGTCCCAACCAATAGTGTACAAGGATTTCTTCCCCCATACCCTCACCAAGACTTGTTATCTTTAAGAAATAATAGCTATCCTAAGAGGTATGAGGTTCTAGCTCATTGTGATTTTGATTCGCATTTCCCCAATGCTTAGTAATGTTGAGTACCTTTTTATATGCCTGTTGGCCATTCATATATTTTCTTTGAAAAAGCAGATGTGAGTTCTCCATGAGCTCTGTGGTGACATGGAGGACCAATATTGCAGACGATGCAGCTAACAGTTGTCAGTGCTGCCATCAACCTGAATCCTAGAGTGGCTGTGTGGAGCACAGTCCCTTGACATCCTACATTGGACATACAACGTGGGTAATAAATAAACATTTATGATATTGAATCATTAATAATTTGAGTTAATGAATTAATAATTTGTTTGACTAACCTCTTGATGTGGGGCTCAAATTTCTATGTCCTGTTCAAGATCAGTCTCAGAGACTCCCTAGTTCTGGCTTCACATATGTTCTTCACCTCAGTTAGACTAGCTTCCCATCTGTAAAATGGGCTTGAAAACTACTGCTACTTCACAATCATGTCAGGAAGCTTCTGGATGAGATAACACATGACTTAGCTGGGAGATTGACTGTGGCATAGCCCAGCATCATCTGACTAATGTGTCTCCTAATTCAGCAAGCCAAGCTCATTCTCTCATGGAGATCTTTGCTAAAGTTGACGGCCTTCCTGAATTACTTTCCTCTTCCAGCACTTCAAATGCTGCCCATCTTCTAAAACCCATGTAACCTGTGACACTTTCAGTGGTAGCCCTAGTCAACAATGATTTCCTTCTGTTATTCATTTCACAAATATTTCTTGAATGTTTTTATGTGCCAAGTGGATTCGATAACAATTAGTGAGCCTAAGTACTAAGATAGAGAAAATGCATGCTTTTGGGCCTCAATGACTCTCTAGGACCTTTTTAGTGTCTGATTACCCGATTACCCTCTTTTTTTTCAATGTATTTATGTGATCTTCCACTGTTATAGTTATATGAGTATTTGGCAGTCCAGAGAGGATGCTGTTGTTTTAAAAATAACCTTTCTTTTATGCCCCTTCCTCTTTTTCTTTTCGTTTTTCCTCTTCTCTGGGAATTTTTGTTGCCATGAGCTGTCAAATAAACACATTGCCAGGAGGGTCATCCCTCTGTGTCAAGGAGTCGGTTCATCCATCACTGGGCATAATCATCACAGAATGTGCGTGTGTATTTTGCTCTGGTCTCCAGCCCCCACTGGTACTTGGACCTGGACTGTCAGTTGCTTGATTTTCAGAAGTGAGGATGACTTTGTGGAGCAGACACAAGCTTGTTTTGAAAACAGTCATCATCACGTGGAAGCTCTGTATGTGCCAATTTACACAGCATCAAGATACAAGGTTTTCTACTTGGATTTTGGTTTCACAAGAAAAGGCACTGAAGGCTTAGGGAAGCTTAGTCTTTCTTGGCATTGATGCTCTCCACTAGGTGGGAGGGTACCTGTTACAGCTGAGCTGGGTGGTAAACCATGATACCCAGAGCCCAGATTGGAGAAATGACCTGCCTTAAAAAAAATAACAATACAGCAAGAAGGGATCAGAACTTGAACTAAAAGCTGGGGCTCATGGCTCCTAATGCAATGTCCTTCTTCTTCTATCACACTCTCTGGCTGCACTTTTCAGGACAAACAGTTTTTTCAGGCTCCCTTATGAGGAAAAAATATATAAATAATAATAATAAATAACAACAATTTACCATCTTGTCAATACTCTATACTAGGTTTAGACATGGTAGATCATATGTAAGTGTATTATTAATACATCCTTACAAGAGTAAGACATTATTATTATCCCCATAATACAGATGAGAGAATTGAGACTCAGAGAGGGTAAAGAGGCTAGCTAGCTCAGGATAATTTGGACAGTGGTGGACTCAGGATTTGAGCCCAAGTCTGGAAGTCTCTCAAACTGACCACTTTAACTATTAAACTATGGACTCAGAGGACCTCTGGTTGATGTATATTTATAAAACATTTGGCACTTTGAACCACTTGCCTGAGCCCAGGGTGATCCACAAATAAGACTCAGCCTTTTCATCTCTGGGGAATAACAGAACAATTTCATTTTCCAAATAGGAACAAGGAGCTACAGAGACTTACAGCAGAAACAGAGTACTGAGTAGGCGTTTAATAAATGTTTGCTGTGTGAATGAGTCAGTTGAGCTCAGCTTGGAAAGTTGTTTCCTGTTGTTTCTGCCTAACCATGAACACTTTCTTGATTTTTCCCAGTCCAAACTATTTTTTGAGTAAGAGAGAATGTGTAAAAGCATTCCTATGGTAAAGAGAAAAGAAAGCCTAGCCAGAAACTGGTTTCATGAAAAGGAGAGGTTATCAATTCAGTATTGACCATCTCCTATGTACCAAGTTCTTTTTAAGATTCCTTTAGTCAGTCTCACTCTGTCACTCTTTGTACAATCATGGCTACCACAGCCTCGAACTTCTAGGCTCAGGTGATCCTTCCACCTCAGCCTTCAAGGTAGCTGAAACTATAGGCACATGCCACCACACCTGGATTTCTTTTTTTCTTTTTCTTTCTTTCTTTCTTTCTTTCTTTCTTTCTTTCTTTCTTTCTTTCTTTCTTTCTTTCTTTCTTTCTTTCTTTCTTCCTTCCTTCCTTCCTTTCTCTCACTCTCTCTCTCTCTCTCTCTCTCTCTCTCTTTCTTGTCATAATCTTACTTTATCACCCAGACTGGAGTGCAGTGGCACTCTCACAGTCACCCCTGCATCGACCTGCTGGGCTCCAGCGATCCTTCCACCTCAGCCTTCCAAGTAGCTGGAACTACAGGTGTGTGCTACCACACCTGGCTAATTTTTGATTTATTGTAGAAATGAGATATCACCAAGTTGCCCAGTCTGGTCTCGAACCCACAGGCTCAGACAATCTTCTCGCCTCTGCCTCCCAAAATGCTGGGATTTCAGGCATAAGCCTCTTCACTCAGCCCTATGTACCAAGTTCTGTGTCCAATGGTGGGGACAGCTTACTTCTCTTGCCTGAACCCTCACTTCTCTCATCTCCAGTCACTCTAGCTGCCTTGAGTTTGCCTAGCTCATTTCTGCCTCAGGGCTTTTGCACATGTCCGATACAAATTTCCCAATATACTTCCATGACAACTTCTTGTGTTCTGATCTTAATGTGTCCTCTTCAATTGTACTTTCTTCCTCTGTTACTCTACAGCATATCACACTGTTGTCTTTACTTGAGAGCCCTTGCTGCTATTGAAGTCAGCTAGTTTCTCCATCTTTATCGTCTATCTTCCTTGACTAAAATGTAAGTTTCATGCAAGCAGGGACCGCTGTTGTCTTGTTCCCTGCTGTATTTCCAGAACCTGGAGTGGTGTGCCTAGAATACCGTAGTGGGTCCTCAATAAATAACACTTGAATGAGTAAATGAAAGACAGTGCAAGAAAGTGATTAGAAGGAAGGGTGAGTTCATTCCCTGGCTTGTACAGTTTTAAGCTATAAGACTTTAGCAGTTAACTCAGCCTCTCTCTGCCTTGTTTTCTGCAACTTTCAAGTTGGCATAATAATAATAATAATGATAATAATATTAAAATAATAACAACCACTGAAAGGACTGAATTAAGTGCTAGAGATAAACACTTACTGGCATGCAGTGGGTGCTTAATAATGGGAAACCCATTACTACTCTTTTCATTACCATCACTATCACCGTCATCATCACCACTACCACTTTTGCCTAGACTGGAAGAAGGACCAGAGAAGATAAAAGTTAGAGTCAGGAAACCTACTTAAGTTGCTGTTGTCATTATCCACTCAGTAAACTCCCACTACTGAGCTCTTTCCACCTGCCAGGTACTATGCTAAGTTCTTTTTAAAAAATTTTATTGTAAAGATGTGGGGTACAATTCGGGGTTAGGAATAGAAAAGGTCATTGTGCAGGTAAAATTTGAGCCTCACTTTGGTCTCCCCTTTATCTGGTTTGAGATCGGGTACCCTTATTGATGAAGTGTGCTTCCCCTGCCCCCGGTAGTTTCCCACTACTGCCAATTCCTTTCTTATAGTATTATAATGGTTCAGGGTCTATTTATGAGTGAGAACATGTGGTACTCAGCTCTTTGTTTCTGTGACAGATCTCTGAGTACTGTAGACTAGGTCCATCCAAGTTGCTGCGAAATTCATAATTTGATCTTTCTTTATGACTGTGTAATATTCCATCATGCATATGTACCACATTTTTTTTATCTAGTTCACTTTCAATGGGCAGCACAGTTAGTTCCATGATTTTGCTATTGTGAATAATGCTGCAATATACATGCATGTGCAGGTACCTAATTCTCAATGTGCAATATTCTAGGCAACACCACTCTGACACTTGTATGTACAATAGACAAAGTAACAAGCAAGCAGGATTCAAAATATTTGTCCCCACTCCAACTCCAAACCCACCTCTGTTATCACCTTATGGTTCATCCTGACATCCCGATTTTGTAAGGCATTTGCCCATATCAGGGTCTATTTCATGCCACAGAAACTTGGATGCTGAGCCACTGTGAGTTTCATAATCTGTGCCCCCAAAGTCTAGTGCCAGCCGCCATCCTTCTATAGGAAATCTAGTTTCATCATCCTTGACACTGGACTTGCTGAAGGAGAAACTCGTGTATGTGACAGGCCAGGAACAGCTGTGCCCAGTGACATCAGCACAGGAATAGGACCCTGGGCTGGGCCCATATTTGTTTCTCATCTGGACTAGGGTTTTTCTTTGATCAAAGTAGAATTGCTTTAGGGAATTATTACTCTGTCATAGGTCAACCTTGACAGATAAGCCAGTTCCAAAATAGATTTATCAACCCCATGCCATTGTGAAAAATCCTCTCAGACCTAGCCACAATTTTACTTCTTCCTTCTGAGGACTTCTGAGAGGCAGACAGATGCTTTCATCAGCTATCTGAAAGAAAAATGAGTCACTACTGAGTGGATAGGATTGAGCTCAGGTCTGTGGGGAAACCTCACTCATGAGTCCAGTAAAGCCTCCTCATCTCCTGAATCCAAGGCAGAACTCGTGGACAATTCAGAACTGTCCTCTGGATCACACTGAGGTCATCCTCATTTAAGTTCTCCCATGTAATTAGTTGCATATTCTCTTAAAGATTTTATGGAATGAGCAATTTGACTAAGTTTTTTTATTTTAAAGATGTGGGGTACAATTCAGGATTAAGTATATAAGTGGTCATTGTACAGGTGACGTTTGGGCCTCTCACTGATCCTCACTTCACCTGTTTTGGGATCAGGTACCCTTATTGATGTTATATACCACCCTGTCTCCCCTGGCAGTGTCCCACTACTGCCAATCCCTTTCTTGTAGTATTATAATAAATGTTCGGGTCCGCTTATGAGTGAGAACATGTAGTACTCAGTCCTTTGTTTCTGTGATAGATCACTGAGAATGATGAACTCTAAATCTATCCAAGGTGCTGTAAATTCCAGAATTTGTCCTTCTTTATGGTTGCATAATATTCCACCATGTACATGTACCACATTTTAAAAATCCAGTCACTTTTGATGGGCAGTACAGTTGGTTCCATGTTTTTGCTATTGTGAATAGTGCTGCAATAAACATGCATGCACAGGTATCTTTTTTGTAGAATTATCTGAGTTCCTCTGAGTATATTCCCAGAAGGGGGATTGCAGGGTCATACGGAAGGTCAATTTTTAGTTTTTTTAGAAATCGCCACACTGTTTTCCACAGAGGTTGTACTAATTTACACTCCCTCCAACAGTGTATAAGGATTCCCTTTTCTCTGCATCCTCACCAGCATCTCGATTTGACTAATTAAAAAATGTGAGTGTAGATTATTATTTGGAAATCTCAACCCCTAACGATACTCTTTTGAAGGTAGCTTACAGGGCTTGGCCAAGGATATGAAGGTTACATGGATGACATGGAAAATTGCCTTCACGGCATAGTGCTTGTACAATGGAAAGAGCATTCAAGAATCATCTGCTGTAAGAATGACAAAGAAGTGTCTTCTAAAAGTTTATCTTTGGTGAATAGTGGCTCCCAAAACTCTAGGTTGAGTTAGTTGCTGAGGCTATATCTGGGCTCAAATAAAAGGATCAATTAGTGATGTCTGCTGTGGGTGGAATGAGATAACAATAGAGTTATGACCTGTGAGCCAAATACACACTCTCCTACCTATTGTCCTATTATCTCGTTTTCCAGATGGGCAAGCTGAGTCCCAAATGAAAGTTAACTTGCCCCAAATTAGATAACATTCTACAGGTTAACTCCAGGCCAGTGCCTTTCCCACTACTTTACAAGATTCAACTCCCATTACCCACGAAAGAAAAGCAGGCTGATTAAAGAGGAAAAAAAGTGTGTACATGCCCACAATATGACTTCAGTTTGATGGCTTGCACCAACATCTGACACATTGGTGACTTACGCGATGTGGTTTAGTTTAAAGCCACCCTCATTTTTTTTCTTTGCAAAGGGCCTAAATGCCTGAATTATTTTAACAGGCTACTTTGTGCCAGTCGTTTACAAACCATGGGAACTTCTTGAATTTACACAGTCGGATTAAGGTTATTGTGAAACAGGGTGATGGGGCTCTCACAGAAGATATCCAAGGGACAGGGGTTGTTGACTTGTTATTTGTTGAATGATGAGCCCTAAACTTCCCCCCACCCCCCAGTGATATGTTACACCACTCTGATCCGTTTTCTCCCATTTTCATGGTATCCTCTCCCAGACTGGCTGGCGCAGCTGAAAAATAAACACTGGGTATCCCCAGCATATGGTGTGAGGAGTGGGAAAGGAGGAATCATATTCATTTTTGATGCACCCTGGAGATCTTGGCATTAATGCATTTCTATCTCTCTTCTCAATTCCATGAGTGGACGTTTAATATGATCCCTAGTTATTGCAAAGGAGGATGCCAGTGTGAGAGGAAATCTGGGATCCAACTGAGACAAACAGTGGGAAAACAAATATCTTGACAGACCAATACAGAACATTCTCCTTTCTTTAGAAGACAGATCTGACCTCCCTGCTTAATCCCCAGCACAGCTGCACTGCTCAGGGCATAGAGACATCAAATGAAAGTGGATTCTGATTTGGGAATCATAGGGGCAAATCTAATTTCAGATTATTCCTTTTCCACAGTCTCACCCTGTTGGGGTTTTGAGCCAAGGCATAGAAACAGGACATTACCTGAGGGTAGAAATCAAATGTTTATCACTGGGATGCCAGGACCATGGATGCCTGCACCACCACTGCCCAGAGCAGCTATCTTTTGTTGAGTGCCTCCTCCATGTCAGGCACCATGTACACCTTATCCTTAGCCTACATGGCCACCTTGCAAGGTTGGCCTTCTATTTTTCCTTTTCAAAGTTGGGGAAACTGAGGATCAGAGATATGAATGAGTTTTCTCAAAGTGACACTAGGTATTAGTCAGATTTCATCTATTCATTCTCCTACTAAATATTAAGTACTTATAATGTATCAAGAACTCCATGCAAATGGTGGTTTAGGACAAAATTTTCAAAGGTGAATGAAATAAGGAGGTGTGGTGGCTCATGCCTGTAATCCCAGCATGTTGAGAGGTCACAGCAGAAGGATTGTTGAAAGCCAGGAGTTTAAGATCACCAATACAGTGAGACCCCATCTCTACAAAAAAATTTAAAAACAAATTAGCCAAGCATGGTGGCATGTGACTGTAGTCCCAGATATATGGCAGGATGAGGTGAGAGGATCATTTGAGTCCCAGAGTTGGAGGTTACAGTGAGCTGTGATCTCAACACTACACTCTAGCCCAGGTGACAGAGTGGAAACTTGTCTCAAAAAAAAAAAAAAAAAGAAAGAAAGAAAAAGAAAAAAAGAAAGGACACTAAAATAGAACAACTTCTCCTCTCAGCCCTAAGTTCAGAGTCTTGAGCACAAAATTTCTATTGGTTTAGTTTCTATGATGTATTTTAACTCTGGTCATTGGGGATTGAGGGTGAATGGGTTCATATGATAGAATATGGCTCCTAGGGACCACTGTGGATGAAAGACTCAGTTAAGTTGCCATCATAAGGTGGACAGAGAACTTGAAAGATGCCATCTCACCCAGTAAAGGGCTGAAAATCAGACCCAAGTGTGCCTAACTAAAAAGACGGCAGCTGTCAACTTCTCACCTTGTACCATTTCAAAGCAGCACAACACTGGCCAAGGAATCCCCTGATCATGGCTATTTTGTCTCCCATTTGGTCAATTCTAGACTGCCAGGAAGCACTCTGAGCACGGGGTAGGTGCTCCACTCGCATGTGGCTACCATGTTTTGGTTGCTTCCATACAGTAGAGTGACTTAGAGGGTGGTTCTGAGATTGGATCACCTGGATCGAAGCCCCAGCTCTGCCACTGTGTGGCCTTGAGAAAGCTAATTACCCTCAATAAATATTTTGGCTTCATCCCCTGTAACACTGGAATAATATTAGCTTCTACTTCAAAAGGTTATTGTGAAGATCAAATGGATTCACAGGCTGGGTGCAGTGGCCCACATCTGTAACTCAGCACTTTGGGAGGCCAAGGTAAGAAGATTGCTTGAGTCCAGGAGTTTGAGACCAGCCCAGGACACAAAGTGAGACCTCATCTTTACGTAAATAAATATTAATCTAGGTTAAAGATTTACTGAATAATATTCCATAAATGCAAGTTATTTTGAGACTCCCAGACTGGACACCTGGGAGACATGGGAAGTTGGATACACAGGAACAATGATTTAAGACAACCCCACACAGAGCAATGGTGTGGTACGTCAGGGGTTGCAATATTCTGGAATCTCAGTTGCCATAATGAAACGATAGATCTGGACATGGTGGACACAGTTCCTTTGGAATCCTGTTCCAAACACCACATGGAACCATAGACCAGATGCTAACCAAATCTGCTGGCCCAGCTTGGCTTCATTAGTCCCTGAAGATCACCCAGACAGATCAAAGAAAACCCATCCTCGGCCAGCCAGAGATTGCCTAACATGCCGGTGACTGTCCTTCAGGCCATGGAATTCCTATGTGCTGGTTAGCTCTGGAGAAGGAGGGCACAGGACTGTATTCTGTTTTCCAATATGGATTGAGGCTGACCATGTGCCTAGGCTGGAAGGTAGGTACTGAGGTTGCAGAAATAAAGACCTAGTCACAGAATTCAGAGAACTTGGTGTTCAGTGGTGGAAAGACCTGGACATCCACAATTATATGGGACTATTAAGGTTTTTTTTATTGTTCTGGTAAGAATTTAATGGGATTATATAAAAAGGAACAATAAAAACAAAACCAATAAAGTGAGATTAAATGAAATGCAAAAAATAAAACACACAGATTCATGAAGAAGATGAAACCAGGAAGAAATGAGAGAAGAGGGGACAAGTTGTAACCAGGGGTTGAATTAGGGGCTGGAGTCAAGAGACTGGCTTTGGAGCCTAGGGTTTGTCTCTTCTGAGAAACCATTGTGAGCTTAGGAAAGGCAGTATTCTTTTCTGCATTTCTGCGTCCTCCTCTGTAACATGGGGATCACAAAAATTTCATGGGAATTTTGTGATGAATGAATGACAGCAGCTCCATACAGCACCTTATATGTCATAGCTCCCGGGGGTGGGAGGGCATATGGGTTCCCTGGTGAGCTAATGATACGAAGCCTAAGATCACAATGCTTTTCCACTCATCTCTTCTTCCTAAAAGTGTCCTAACACAAGGAGTAACAGCCAAGTAGGAAGCAGGCCACTGCTTTATTAATAACTGATATGAATTAATAATCCAGCCAGTATTCATTGGCGCCAAACATTGAGCTCTCTGGCAGAGCTGAACTTGAGATTGGCTTGAAACATAAGGGAGACTTCCTGCTCCTACACCCTCATGACAAGTTCCTAGCCAGATTTGCTTCCCCATTTTGGATAAGGAAGAATCACAAAAGAACAAAAAAACACATATGCACCATTTTAGTTGGACATATGGTCCCCTAGAACAAAGACTGTAGCATTTCTTGTCATTAGATTTGGTCATATATCTAAGCTTTGACCAGAATGTTATAAAAACGTTCCCAAAAAGATAGCTAGTCCGGACTCTTGTTTATTATTATTATTATTATTTTTCATTTTTGTTCCCTTCTCCTCACTACTGACTAAAATGTGAATACTATGGCTGTAGTCCTCACAACCAATTTGGATCGTGCAAACAGGGGCCACATTCTAAGAAAGGCAGAACAAAAATCCAGAAGGAGCCTTGGCCTCAGAGATGTTGAGATGTGGAAGCTTCCAGGGAGCTCTGGACTTCCTCCTTTCAGATTTATATGTGCGAGACAAGTACACTTCTACTTTGCGTAAGCTGTTGTTAGTATGAGCCTCTCTTTCTCACAACTAAACTTGATTCTAAATGACACAGAAGACTTGACACCATTTTTAATGAAAATAATTAGGATCTAGAACCCTAATTTAAAGCCGTGGGTTTCTGAAGATAGATAGTCGAGTAAGATATGATTTAAAAAAAAATTTTCTGCTTGTTATAATCTCAAACTAAAAAGAGTCTTTGAGCCTCCACTGGGTGTCGGGTACTGTGTGGGAAATTACAAAAAAACCGAGGATGTGTGAAAAGCAGAACACTTTTACAATGCTAGTGATAAGGCAAATGCACAAGGATTGGTTTTATGTATCCTGAAAGTTTTCTGCTTCACAGAGGAAACAACATGTGAGGTAGATTTGAGTTTAGGGAGAATAGAGAGAGAGAGAGAGAGAGAGAGAGAGAGACAGAGTAGTGTTCCTAGGACAATTAATAGTAGGACCAAATCCAACATGGTGGCATGTGTCTTGGTTACTTGGGAGATTGAGGCAAGAGGATTGTTTGAGGCCAGGAGTTTGAATCCAGCCTGGCAAGTCAGTCTCTCTCTCCCTACCTCTCTCTCCCTCTGTGTGTATATATATCTCTCTCACACACATTTATATTTATATAAAACATGAGTAGAAAAGCACTTTTTCCAATTTTAATCCATACTCCAGTTTTGGGCTTTGTTTATAAGAACGTCTCTTTAATTGCTTAATCATGATGATGTGATTCCTAATTCCTGTATCTGTGTGACCTAACACAGGGTCTGATACATTATCACTTCCTGGTAGATGACGAATGTTGCAGTTTTTGTTAGATATTTAGAGCAATGCAGGCAGAAGAAGAGCAGGGCCCACCCGCAGCATCTTATGTTGTATAATGCTTTTATCACTTGACACGTTTGGCATCCCTCTAAGTATAACACAACGCTACCTCCCTCTCCATCCTTCAGGATTGCAGCTTATGCCCAAACAGGTGAGGTACTGAACAACTCCAGGATGGCCACTGGCATTGTCCACAGTGTGACTGGCACCTGCTGGGGTTACCCGGTGCTCAGTGTACACAACCACCAGCAGAACTTTGCCTAGTGCCTCTCATTAGGGGAAAACAGGATGGGAGACAATGCCATTTCACCTTTTGTCATTCTTCAGCTCGATCCCTCCACCCCCCAAGAACGTCAGCTCCAAGGGTGCTTTCTCTGCCTTATTTACTGGTGTATTCCTGGTAATCAATAGTAGGAGCTCAATAGCAAAATAAATCATTTGAAGCATTACTCATGAAAACACCTTCATTCCACCCTGGAAACTCTCAGAAGCTTCTATTTCTCAGTCACTTGTTGTCACTGGGTCCCTAAAGAAACCAAGTAAACTCTTGAAGTGGGCAGAACAAATGTTCCTGTTCCCTAAATATATTGCTGGTGGCCAGCTCTGGGTCTGACTTCCCTGCCATTTTATTTTTGGCCCTGACCTCAGAGGATTGGAGCATTCAATCATCCTTGAGAAGGCTAAGCACAACCTGCTCTAAGAGAAGAACAAGTTCATGGCGCTGACACCTCCCCCCGCCGCAAGTATTATAATACTCAAGTATTGCAATCTGGCACTGTCAGAACACAGCATCTTATTGCATCCCTGCAACCTGAGAGGACAACACCCTGGCATGGGAAAGGGTGGCCCGAGGCTCTGGACTGCTGGGTTCACTGTAGGATTCATTTTTTCATGTAACTCCTCAGCCATTGCATCCATGTAGCACCCTGACTCAATGGCGATTGGGTATAAAGTCTCTCTACCCGATCATGGGGATTCCTTTCTCTTTTACTGCTTAGCATCTCAATGACAACTCCTTGCAAAAAAAAAAAAAAAAGCAGTTGCAAGGGCAACTTCTACCCATTCACAGGAAAACACACACCTGACTTTGACTTGGTACCTGTTAAGTGATCTAGGCTCCTTGCTGCACATGGGTCACATGCTGTCTCATAACACCTTGGCACACTTTCTGTGAATCAGAAAGAATCAGTCTCATATTTAGCCTCAGAGAATTTAGAAAAAGTTCCCAAGATAATCCTAGTAGCTGTATATATTGAGAACGTGTGGCATGCACAGCTCATCCTTTTCAATTCCCACAATTCAAGCCTAGAGGTTGAATCACAGAGCCCACTTTACAGATTAGGAAACTGAGGTGCAGTTACCCAGAAAGTAAGGAAAACAAGATTCAAGTCAGTCAGCCAGCACCAGAATCCACACACTTCATCTGGTCCTGAGGCTGGGGTTTGAATCCAGCCCTTTCTGCTCTGTTCAGGACTCAGTGCCTGGAGCACAAACAGGTTTTACAAACTCATCACCTTCCAGGTATCTGGTATGCAAGTGAATGACTCAGACTAAGGGTATGAAAAGTTTCTATTGTTCCTGAAACATAGTACCTTCATAATATTTATTTGTTTTTTCTATATTAGAGATGTGGGTACCAGAAACATCTTAGTTAAGCTATGCAAAAGCCAGAAAGCAAATAAATGCCTGGTCTGAATTCAGGGAACAGCTTCCCTTCAAAACAATTTGCTGCCCAGCATGGAGGTTTGTGCCTGTAATCCCAGCAGTTTGGGAGACCAAAGAAAGAGGATTGCTTGAGCCCAGGAGTTCAAGACAAGCCTGGGCAACAGAGTGATACCTTGCCTTTACCAAAAAAAAAAAAAAAATACAAAAGTTAGTCAGACATGGTGACATGTGCCTGGAGTCCCAACTACTTGGGAGGTTGAGGCAGGAGGATTGCTTGAACCCAGGAGGTCAAGACTACAACGAGTTGTGATTGTGCCATTGCACTCTAGCCTTGGTGATAGAGTGAGACCCTATCTCAAAAAAGAAAAAAAAAGAAAGAAAATCACTTTGGAAAACACTTGGGGTTTTTATGACCATTCTCAACATCACCCAAGACCTGTGCTTCCTAAGGCTGTAGACAAGAATGTTATAGATTCTCTTTTAAGTTCTCAAGTTGTTGCCTGTTCCACTTCAAAAAAAATGTTATGCTGAGAAATAACAAGTAGAAAACTTTCCGACGTGAGCTTCTCTCACCAGCAAATGGCCTTTGGAAGGCCCATTGGGGCCACCTAGGAATCCACCTTCAGCATGACTGAAATTAAGGAACCAGACAACATGCCCAAGATTTATGGAGTTCAGAGCTCTCTGTGCTGCTGTTTGGTCCTCGCTTATGTTCTCTCTGCCTCACCTGATGGGGGACTCTGCATCACAGTGTTTGTGGAAGTTGCAGAGAACTCATGGACTCCCTGAAAATGGCCCCTGTGGGACTCACCTTGGGGAGAGGCTGTCTCCGCTGATCCTTGCAGGGCATGGCATGTGGCTGCAGGATGCTGGGAGTGACAGAGGTCGGCAGGGTGCAGTCTCTCGGTCAGTATGCACTGGGGTAGGTTGTGTCTGGCGTATTTTCAGCATTTGTTTTCTAAGAAGAAATCCTAATGTAAAAGGATAGCTTCTGCATATAGCTCTGTTTGTTTAACATCCAGGTCCCTGCAGTTCTTGCATTCTCTATGAAGGAGTGTCTAGGGGAATCTAGTAATTTCTGTATTTAACCGTCTCTCTGAATAATTCTCATTCAACCACCTTGGCAACTAATTAGGACATTCAAAAAATCATTGACCTAGGTCAGGTGTGGTGGCTCAAGCCTGTAATTCCAGCACTTTGAGAAACCGAGGTGGGGGGATTGCCTGAGCCCACAGGTTCAAGAACAACTTGGGCAACTTGGCAAGACCTCATCTCTACAATAAATCAAAAAATTAACCTGGCGTGGTAGTGTGCACCTGTAGTTCTGGCTACTTGGAAGGTTGAGGTGGAAGGATTGTCTGAGCCCAGCAGATTGACCCTGGGGTGGCCACGAGTGTGCCACTGTGCTCCAACCTGGGCGACGGAGTGACTCCAACTCAAAACAAAAATCATTTACCTAAAGATGTCAATTGCTGTTCACTGGCATTTCATGAAGTTTCCTGAAATAATAGTTCGAGGCTTCCTTTGGCAATAAAATAAGTTGGTCATTCATTGAGCATCTACCATATGCCAAGTGCCGCACAAAGCATTTTATGGGCATTACTGCATTTAATCTTTTCAATAAATTATATGGGGAGAGGATCACAAATATACCTATTTCACAAAATTTTTAATAAAACTCAGAAAACAAGAGCTCCTGGAAGTGACACAGTTGGTGAGTTACAGAGCTGAAATTTGGATCCAAGTCATTTAATTTCATTTGATTCCCTTTTTTGAGGGGAACAGGACAGAAATTATTATTCTGCTTTTCCTGAAAAGGAAACTGAGACAGAGAAGAGTTTAGGGGTGTCTGTATGTGTTTCCTGCTGTGGCAATTTTTCATAAACCGAGTGACTTAAAACAATAGAAATGTGTTTTCTCACAGTTCTGGAGTCAAGAAGTCTGAAATCAGTATCACTGGGCCAAAGTCAAGCTGTCAGAAAAGGTGCATATTCTCCAAAGATTCTGTTCCCTACCTCTTCCAGCTTCTAGGGCTCCAGACACCTTTGGCTCGTGGCTGCAGCACTCCCATTTTTGCCACTGTCTTCATGTGACCTTCTCCCCTATGTCTCTCAAATTTCTCTTCCTTTTCCTATAAAACCACTTATCATTGGATGTAGGACCTACCTAGGTAATCTAGAATGAGACCTACCTAGGTAATCTAGAATGATCTCATTTCAAGATCCTTAATGCTATCTGCAAACAAACTTTATTTTCAAATCTTATGTTTACAGATTCTGGGTGAACATATTTTTGAGGGATCAGCATTCAACCTACACAGGGTCCCCTAGCTAGGAAGTGGTAAAGGGGTAGAGGCAGGAATTAACATAGATGTAGCCACAATCCTGCATGGATTACTCAGACTGGGTGAGTTGTGAATAACAGACACCCAACTTAGTTGAAGTTTTATGTGTGGTGATGGTCAGGAGAAGGAAGAATTGGCTGATGCACTGTCCCTGGAATGTAAAAGGCTAAAGATACATTTTTCTGGTTTCAGGTATGGCCCATATTTTGTGGTCATGGTTCAAGCCATAGAATAGGATTGGTAAAATCATTTCTGGTAGCTCAGCATTCACAATCTTCTTGCACAACTGGTGGAAAGTGACTTCCCCTTCCATTAGCTCAGAAAAAAAGAAACCCTAAAAGCATTCTAATTGGCCCTGCTTAAATCACATGATCATCCCTGATTGACCCTGCCTAAATCACATGACGTCCCTGAACCAATCACTATCATAATAAAAAAACATATGTTCTGTGTGTCAGAAATGCTTTAAGAGGTATGGAAATACACCAGTAAACAGAAGACAAATTCCTACCCTCATGATGTTTATATTCTAGAGGATAATGCAGGCAATTAACATACAAACAAAGAAGTTAAAAACTACCATTCAAGCTCAGATAGCAACTAGAGCTATGAAACAAATTAATTAGGGTAAAGTACTTAAGAATGGCCAGAAGTGGTAAGGGCTCCTTTAGCCAATATAATCAGTTAAGGCCTCTCAGCAGAAGCAGTAGATAAAATATAATCCACATGATGAGAGACTGCCGTATAAAGATTCTCCTTCTGAGTGGAAGGAATAGCAGATGCCAAGGCCCTGGTATGGGAATGAGCTTAGAGGAACGGAAACATGGACCATACAGCTAGACTGTGGCACACAAGCAGAATAGAGTATGAAATGTAGTACTTCCATGGTGAAGCCAAGATCTCAAACCCAAAAGTTTGATTCCCAAGTCTTCTGTTCTTGAGATCTTCTGTACAACCTTGCTTGGGATAGGCATGTCTGGTCACCAAGAATAGATCTCATAGACAGTGTCACGCTTCTCACTGCAGGACGAGAAAGTTTCCTTTGAACAGTTGACATATTTAAAGTGTCACACCATGTATTTGATGGGTGCCTTTTGTTTCTTCTGGAATAAGAAGCTGTAACTGGGAAGATAAAGGAAGGGATTAAAAAAAAAACTCATTGAGTCTTCACCCAAACTCAGAGTCCGTCTAATAAAAAGTAGACAAACTAACAAAAACTTTGATAAAATTTGTTTGGATGGAAGCAAAATAGCTGGTAAATGATGTTTTCTCTTTTCTTTTTCACTTTCATATGCCTCTGGGTTGATGGTTTCTGGTACTAAAAGACCACAAGAAAGCGGAACTTTGAAGTGATCATCTGTTCAGCCGAGGAGGAGGTGGCGCTGCCCAAAGACTCAGCAGGAATGTAATCTTCTGAAGCTTTAGACAGACTGCCTAGGAGGCCCCCGGGGACACATGGAAGCCTTGGAGTTGATTTGGAAAAACATCTGAACTTCTGGATGGAGCTCTGAGCTGAGGCTACAGCCCTCTGGGAGCCTTCAGTTGCTCCCAGCCAGCCAATGGAAGCCACCTGTTCAAGGTCCTTGCTGTCTGAACCACTGCCTTCAGTTCTGGGAAACTCAGAGTCCAGATGCTGAGTTGCCTTTTCAGAATATACCCTGGAATCTCATGTTGTCCAGTGCAGTGATTTAGACAAAGTTATCTGACCATGTGAATGATGGAGCTAAGAATGGGATGATTTTATAGATAGGTCCCACTGGACACTTGGTACTCACAGTGTGGGCATGGGCCAGTAGCATCAGCACCACCTGGGATTTTGTTAGGCATGTAGAATCTCAAGCCCCATCCTTGACTTGCTGTATGAGAATCTGTAATTTAACAAAACCCAATTTATTAGCATGCACATTCAAGTTGGAAAAGAACAGCACTAGACAAGCTTTGTCAAATATGCAGTGTGCTGCCATTCCTCTACATTGTGCCTGTTTCAGGTATCACTAATCAATCACAGAGTTGTTTTCTTCTGACCTTAGAATCATCTCAAGTCATGGTTGCAAGTAGCACTGGCCAATCAATGGCAATTGACCCAGAATGAAATCTGTCTTTCACACTAATGTCAACACTTGAGGAAAGTTCTGCAACTCTTTTATTTTAATCCGTATTTCCCCAGCACAGAGCATCGTGATGATCACATCCTAGGTGCCTGATAAATGTTTGTGGAATGCATGTCTTCTCCCCTTGTTTTGTGTCCTGTGATATTCACTCTATTCTGGCCCAAATCCCCAGAAAACCAGAGTTTTCACTGGGCATCTGGGCAGTTTCACATCTGTCTAAATGTTGGGTTATGTTGTTGGCAGTTGCCTATTAGGAAGTTGAAGTTAGACTGTAAACATTAGAGACAGCATAAAGACACAGGAGATCCTGTGTGGTTGGCACATGGACCTCAAACCTTGCAAGCTTTCTCCAGGACATGGTCCCTTGTGGCCCAACTCCAAAAGAGGGCAGCCGTGTGAACTGGGCCTCATGCGGAGGTAGAGGGCTGGGGAAGTGAGTAGGAAAAGCAGACCAACAGCCCTCCAAAGACAGAGCAATAATGATTATAAATAGCATCCTTTTGACGGCCTTTTGATGTACTATCCAAGGCCAGGTGGAAAATCTTTCCTCCCCTGCCTTTCCCCACTAATCACCTTCCCCTCATTTTTAAATAAAGATTCTGAGCCCAGTCGCTGGCTTGGCTGGAGCATTTGTTTCCCATTAGAATACCTTTTGCGAATTTGGTGTGTTATGTTAGATAATTGCTTCAATAACAAACTGAGGAAAGACTTTTGAACATTTTAGGAAGTAACTTTTTTTTTTCTCCAATGAAAGTCTAACAGAGACTGACAGAAGACTTGGGAATAGTGAAAGAGGAAAAAAGAGGGACTGGGAAGGCAAGGGAGTTAGGGGGGAGTTTAACTAGAATTTATGGGCTAGCGGGTGCAGGCAGATAACTGTCAGGGGTAAAGATGCTTGTGAATGAAGAGAGGGAGCTTAAATATTTGGCGAGCTTGGAGTAGGCCAGTGTGAAGCAACATTGTCATTTCGTCCTTCCTGTGACTAAAAGGAAAAATGCTCCAGGGATGTGTGTTGGTTGTTGAAAACACATTTTGGGGACCCTGTCTTCATGCAATTTGCTCACTGTGCCTAGAAGTACCCAGAATGCTCTGCATGTGAGTGAGTCGCTAAAATGCAAAATGACCTGACCAGAGAAAATAAGTATATTTACTCAGAAACAAAAGTGCTAAGTATCTTATTTAATTGCCCTCACACACTTTGCCAGGCCCCCCACAAAAAAAATCAATAATGGATAGGTAGTGTTTGCTATACAGTGCCTCAAACTGGTCTAGACTCTGCATCTATCAATGTGCATGAACTTGGCAAGCAGGCTGTACAGTAAGAATGCAGCATTTTGTGGATAAAGAAACTGAGGTAAAGAGAGGCTGAGGTTACGTATGCACAATAAGCAGATGGCAAAGACATATTTGGGTGTTGGAAATCTGAGACCAGAGTCTGTGTGTTTGGCTTCCTCATATGCTTTGTCTCAGTCATAATTGCAGAAATGATAGTATTGGGCTACCTTGTATTGATTCTCTCTGCTGTAAAAACAAAAACATTACGCGACACTTATTGAATGCCCTGTGTGTCAGGAGCTGAGCTCAGGCCATCGCGTGGATAGTAAGTTGTAGGACAGTCAGAGTGGGAACTGCTGCGGTTGTCCAGGGAGAATCAATGGTGTTCTGGACTAGGGAGTGGCGATTAGGGAAGGGGATCAGATTCAAAATATATTAGGACGCAAACATACAGGGCATAGTAGTTGATCAGCCACAGGGTGTAAACAGAGAAGGATGTGCCCATATAAGAAAAATAACATTTGACCTCTAGAGAGAAGGAATTTCTGCTAAGAGCCCTGCTCTGTCAACCCTGGGCGCCAAATCAGTTTCATATTCAAAGACTATAAGCAGCTAGAGGTTGGAGATCTGGTTTTCTAGCCAATGCCGTGTTCCAGAGTACCTAGAACAGTGCCTGGCATCGCTGAGGCCCTCCGTGGATAGTTGATGCATAAACAATTGGAAGTGGCTGCCACAGAATTGAAGCTCCATCTGGCCTCACAGGGAATAAGATGGGCATGTGTTGATATCAGTGGTAGGTGTAGAGTGGATACGTAAAGAGCACATATTGCTTATCTGACGACCCATGGAGACATTTATTCATTATTTTGCTTATTCATTGGTTTAATCACATATGCATTTATTCAGCAAACATTCATTGAGCACCTACTATGTGTCAGCTCAGGATGAAAGAACTTTCCCTGGGCAAAGCTCTGGAGATATGGCATTTAGAACAGCAGGTATTGTCTCTGCCTTGAGGAAAGTAGAGATTCGTGACTCAGTGTTTTACTGGATCCAGTGGGAGTTTACAGCCTCATATCCTGGGCTAATCAGCATGAGATCATTTGATCCTATTAGTGCCTAGAAGCAGCAAAAAGCTTTTCTGGAAGAAGTAGTACTCAGAGCTTCCCAGAGCAAGGGTCCTAAATTCCAAGGAACTACTTCCCTGTGTTTCCTCTACAAAAATGTGTTGACATACATGCAAAACTTCACAAGGACCGAGGGTAGGTTCCAGGAGTCTTGTCTGACATCTTCAATTGGTTCTGCTGTCCACTGGGTCACATTGCCAAACCTCAGGCTGCATCAGCTTACCTTGATTTTAGAGAGGCTTGGGAACATTTGTTCTGGGCATCTCAGGGGTCCCAGAAACTGGTAATGATCATAATAATAACCCATGATATTTGTACAACCCTCCAGTCTTTTCAAAGAAAGCAGATACCCCTAAATTATCTCACAGCACTTTGATGCAGATAAAACGGGATCATTATCCCAATTTTATAGTTCCAGAGGCACAGAGAGGTTCAGGGACATGCCTAGAGCCACAAAAGGAAAACTAATATAATTCTGGCTTGTTTTTCATTGTTTATAAAATTCATGATGCCGGTCTCCAACTTGAAGCAGGGTTGGGGAGACAGGAAAACAGAAAGCAGGTTGGCAAGAGGAGATGGTGTGAGAGGTCAAGAGGAAGAGGAAGTCGGTATTTATTGACTTGAAAAACCCCGTGGGCCGGGCTCGGTGGCTCAGCCTGTAATCCCGCGCTTTGGGAGGCCAAAGTGAGTGAATTGCCTGAGCCCGCGGGTTCAAGACCCGCCTGGGCAACTTGGCGAGACC